>NC_046361.1:36576156-36876156 GCF_011125445.2 Fundulus heteroclitus | reverse complement strand
TGCAAGGACTTTACAGTAAGCACATGTTCCCAATATTTGCTTCTCAACTGAGACTCGTTGGAACTGCTGCCAACACATCAGTCATGACCAAAGCAATCCTTGACATGCATTTACTGGAAACAGTCCCACAGAGATCTTTTCCCTTGACTTCCAACATGTTTGCTCCAAGTCCGGTTTTTCAACCATCACATATCTAGATGCCATGCCAGTGGAACCACAACAGACAAAGCCTGATCTTCCGGCATTATTCTGTTTGTCATGCTACTTTATCATTGAATTTAGTTCACCAAGTTCCCTTCATGTATTTGTACCTTTCTATATATACTGGGAGTTTGTGTCAGACCTTTGCATCCACTTGTCATGACCACGAATGTCACACTAATTTAGGGATTTCAGTTATTTAGTTGAACTGCTCTTTCCTAGGTTGGAAGGATTGGATCTCATGTCTGAAGATGTTTTGATCTCAGGATCTGCTGTGAATATTATCAACTTTACATAATTTGCTTCACTAAATGGGTTGAGTTACCGAAACAAATGGAATATTCAGTGAATAGTTAATTAGTCTGTAGATGACACGGGCATGTCATCTACAGTAGGTTTGTGAAGGCTGAAGAGCCGAACTTAGTGGAAACAAGTTGGAAATCATAGGAAAAGATCTCTGTGGGACTGTTTCCAGTAAATGCATGTCAAATATTGTTTTGGTCACGGCTGATGTCTGTAGCACTGAGTCACGGTTGAAAAGCTGCAGAACAGGGAAGCAAATGTTGTGGACACATGCTCACTATAAAGCTCCTGCACCATTTACTTCAGTCAGAAGCTGACAGGTGAAATTTCTTTGCTTTTTTATATAACATATGCATCACAGTAAGGAAAACATCTAGGGAAAATGATTGATTAGTGCAAAACACAGTGTTGAGCTGTCAGTACCTGCAGGGCCTTCTCTGCTGGCCAAGATTTCACGATTGGATTAAAATGTATTCGGATAAAATAATGGGACTGTGCCGTTTAAATGGGCACACAATCAATTAATCTGATCATAATGGGCCTGTATATGCACCTGGCTTTATTCAGAATAGAACCACTCTCAAGTGCGCAATTATCACATTCCCCTAAACTATAAAAATAGTAAACAAAGCTGTATCTTGCACTTGAGCAACCTGCAGTTGGTGCGCTGCTGTTTTCTCTCTGTCCAACATCTGGATATCATTGTCATCAAAAGAGTGTTTTTTGTTCTGGAGGAGCAGGTGGACTGCTGAATCTTTCCCTGAGCTGATGGCCCTCCTGTGCTGTGCCATGCGTTTATGTAGCTGTTGTTTACTTTCTCCAGTGTAGGAGTCTGAGCCGTCCTCGCTGCATTGGACTGCAGACACAACGCCGCTCAGCTGTGGTTTGGGTGTTCTGTCTTTGGGATTAACGGTTTTTGTCTGAGGGTGTTTTGTAGGTTTGAAATCTACTGGTATGTCGTGTTTGGAAACACCTGACATGTCTGGAATGACATGTTTTTGCATCTCTCTGTTCTCTCCTCTGTGTTCGATGCTGTGTTGTTTTGGGTAACCACAAGCTTGCAGTGATTTCCTGATGTGCTTGTGTTCTTTTTGTTTCTCTTCTGTGGCAGAGGGAATGTTGTCAGGCCAGTAACTCAGAGTTCCGATAACCAGTGGGCGATGTCAATTAAAATGCAGATTTTGGTCTATGTGTCTGGGCTTCCTGTAAACCTCAATTCTGAGACTCCCATCTCCCTCAATGTCTAACACACAAATCAGAAAGGGCAACATGTTGTTCTCGGCGTCCTCTCTGGTAAACGTGATGTTGCTGTCTGAGTTGATGTGGTTGGTGAATGCCTCAACTTCAAGTGTCATCCACGTATCCAAACCAGGGGGTTGGTGGTAACTTGTAAGTACTGAGTGCCCTGCTCTTTATTTTTTTTAATTTATTTTATTTTACTTATTTATTTGAATTAGGACAATGCACATTCATCAACATGTCAGCATAAAGCATCAATGTATATATGCCAGAATTAGCACAACAGCTAATTTGCATCCGCTGTCCTAAGGCAGGTAAGAACAGTGAACATTAAACAAGACACTACAGGAGAGAACAGAGTGGACACAAACAGATAAGATGCCAATAACATAAAATCACAATAAAATTAGGTTAACAGGCCCATGGAAACAGATCAATTTACCTGTGAACACATGTCTGGTTAGCTTTCAACCAATGTTTCAAGGAGAATTTCTTCTCCTCCTCCTCCTCCATGTACAAATTGGCCACAGTGGGTGACACTGGGGAGCCCATGGCACACCCATGTTTATGTCTGTAAAAGCTGTCTCTGTACTAGAAACATGTTGTTGAGAGACAGAGGTCCAACAAGTTACAAATCTGGATTGGCGTTAAACTGGTTCTGTCTTTTAGTGATTCATCATGGTCTAACTTGGTCCTGGCAGTGTTCACTGTCTCTGATGTTGGAATGCAAGTGAAAAGAGAGTTGACATCTAAAGAAACAATGGTTTCTCCTGGTGCCAGTCTGAGGTGTCGGGCTTTGAAAATTAAATCTGTGGAGTTTTGTATGTGGTGTGGAGTGTTTCCAACCAGCGGAGCCAAAATTGCTCCTAGACGTTTTGACACTGGGTCTGAGAGGCACCCCTTCTTTGTGTATTTCAGGAAGTCCGTATATCCATGGAAAGGCCTCACCTGGGTACAGCTAATTGTGGCTGATACGGTTGATCGCTTTCTGTTTTTTCAGTTTTTGTAGAAAGTTAGTTAATTTCTTTTTGTAGTTATTGGTTGGGTCTCTTTTTATGGTCTCGTATGTGTTATCTATACTAAGTTATTCCACGTCGGCAGTGCACCAAACACTGGCTGTTCAAGTGCGAGCCACCAGAACTGACAAAGACTCCAGGATAGGTGTTGAAACGTTTTCAGAAAGAACTGAACGAAAAGTCTGATTGCCTCCAATTTGGTGAAAGTAAAATCTATTGGGCTCTTTTTGGCATTAAGACAACAATTCTTAATACCACATTGCCAGACAGGACACTATTAAAAAATCCCATATCAAACAGGTTTCCAGAGTTTCCTTTTTTCATTTCTGGAATATCGCCAAAATTAGAAACATTCTGTCCAGGGGTGATGCTGAAAAACTAGTCCATGCATTTGTTACTTCAAGTCTGGACTGCTGTAATTCTTTACTATCAGGAAGTCCACAAAATGCAGTTCAAAATCTTCAGCTGATCCAAAATGCTGCAGCAAGAGTTCTGATGAAAATCAACAAGATGGATCATATTTCTCCTATTTTAGCTTCCCTTCACTGGCTTCCTGTTAAATCAAGAATATAATTTAAAATTCTTCTTCTAACGTATAACGCCCTTAATAATCAAGCTCCATCATATATCAGAGCTCTGATTACCCCGTATGTTCCTAACAGAGCACTTCGCTCTCAGACTGCAGGTCTGCTGGTGGTTCCTAGAGTCTCTAAAAGTAGAATGGGAGGCAGATCCTTTAGCTATCAGGCTCCTCTCCTGTGGAACCAACTCCCAGTTTTGGTCCGTGAGGCTGACACCCCGTCTATTTTTAAGACTAGGCCAAAAACTTTACTTTTTGGCTTAGGCTGCTGGAGGACATCAAGATCTATTTTTATTACCATATAACATAGACATTGAACATATAACATAGTAAGGATTCCTGGGTCAATGTGAGCTTCTGTGCTTTCTGTGTCTCTGCTCTGTCTTCTCTTAGCCCCAGTGGGTCGAGGAAGATGAGCGTTTACACTGAGCCTGGTTCTGGTTCTGCTGGAGGTTTTCCTCCCTGTGTTTCCTTAGATATGAAACCTTTTGACCAAGCTGTATGATTTGATTTAATTTAACTTTGTAAAGAGCCTTGAGATGACATGCACTGTGAATTGGCACCTGAGTTTAATTAATTTATAAGACTGTCTCAGTAATACAACTCTCCCTCTGCCTCTTCCTCTTCTTCATCCTGCAGAACAGCCCAAAGATGGAGATAATCAGAGGAGGACTGACAGATCAAATCACTTGCTGAGGAAATATCTTAGATTATTTTAGATTAGAGTTAGATCTTCCTGTAGGTTTACTTAGACAGGAAACTTTTTGACCAATCTCTATGATTTGACTGAATTTGACTTTGTAAAGAGCCTTGAGATGACATGTGCCGTGAACTAGCGCAATATAAATAAAATAGAATTGAACTGAAAAATAGATCTGAACTAAACTATGAAACAATCAGAGGTCAAAGTACAAACTGATCATTGGTGACTGATTTTTTCGTCCCAACAAAATAAGTCAATCTGTGGCAGGATTTTTAGCTCTGAGCTCAAAAGCCAGCAGAACAAATTTAAATGCTTCTTATAGTTCAGCAGAATTATTTATTGTGGTTTTATGCTTCAGTTTGGCGAGGATTGTACAGGCTTAGTGTTAAATATAAAAAAAACATTTTATTAACATATAAAACAATAAATGACAGATGGCGCTTTATGTTTTACTGCTTTGTTATATTGTGTGTTCAGTTTCAGAGCTGCTTGCTCCAGGATGGACACAGTGAATTTTCAGGTCATTTTATACTTTTTTAAAGGCTGGTGGTTTGTTAGAATTATTTTTACTATTCTCTACATGTTTTATTTATTTACTCATCACTGTTAAAAATGTTTTAAAGTGATTTTCAGATGACTAATCTTTCTCTTCTATGTCACAGAGCAAGGCTTTGTGAAGAGAAAGCAGATATCATTTATCTCATGATAAATGTTATTTTTGCAGCACTATCTGCAACTGTGATGAATTGCACCTAGCCATCTGTAGTTACTCCTTTCCCGGAGAACTGAATGCTCAATTGTTCGGCATAGCTGAACTGCTAGTTTATGATGTTGAAGGTCACATTGCACTTTGCTTCCCTGAGAAAATAAAAAAGCAAGGAAACGGCAGGTGTGTTTCAGAACGGCTAGGGGTTTTGAAACCGAGCATGTCCCTGTGTCGTTCTCCTTGCAAGAAAAGATCTAACGTCTGTTGTCTTTCTTCTCTTGTGTTGTTTAATAAATGTTTTAGGTGTTTAAACCTGACATGGTTAAAGTAATTTTCTATAAGATGTCTCCGTGGTTGCCCTTATCTCAGAGTCAATCCTCTTTTATTATGACACTAAAGGTCTGTTCACAATGTGATCAAAAAGTGATACCTAAATTATAAGATAGATTCAGCTACATTGAAAATACAAGTGTCTGGAAAATGGAAGTGACTCCTTATCACTGCACAGAAGTTGCTTTCTTTACCAGAAATCGTCAGAAATCTGCAGTTTATGGAATGCATATTATAGCACATGGTTTGTTGACACATCACACATCTGGTAATGTACTACTCTGTAGTAGAGCAGAGCAATAAAGAAATTGACTAATGCATTGATAGTAAATGTGTGCTTAAAAATTCAACTACACAATAAACGTGACCTATCAGGCGATACATGTGGCCACTGGTATTTAGGCTTTTTGAGAAGATAGAAGAAAGATTGTAAACATTAGTGTAAAAATATTTGAAGACTTTTTCTGGCTTCATTCAAACATACTTTGCCCTTTTAAACAGAAGTGGATATGACATTTTTAGATAAATATACTTCTACATGAAAACATTTCACTTTCAATTAAGGATGTCCTGCAATTTTTAAGGCAATACAGCGTTTAGTTAATAACAATTTCTGAATATAAATCCTATAAGCTATTAAGGTTTTAGTGCTTATTTTGAGGAACTCTTCAAGTTTGTGATGAAAACTGGACTTTTAATTTGTGTTCAGGTCACCCAGCTCGACTATGAAATTCTTCTCTTGCAGAGCAGATTTACAAGACAGATTTATCTTCAAAATAACAAAATACAAAAAGAAATAACCAAACACCCTGTGTTTAAGTATAAACTGTAGGTACAAAATGGTTCACAAAGAATTAAAAAAATGTAAGCAGGTCCAGGGTGAAACCTTAAGAGCTGTGTATGAAATACAGGAACATACTGGTGATGGTTTGAATTAATATAAAAATACCCTAAAAGTAACTACGTTTAATTAAATCAAAATTGTTGTGATGATATTTCACTGCAGATGTTTACTGCATGAGATTTGATGAGGAAATTACATTCAAATGCCTAATAACCCCAGTTCTAAAGTCCTTACACTGGCTCCCTGTATCTCAGAGAATAGACTTTAAAATACTTCTGTTAGTCTATAAATCCTTAAATGGCTTAGCACCTAAATACATCACAGACTTGTTATCAGTGTATCAACCCTCCAGACCACTAAGGTCTTCTGGCTCCAGTATACTCCACATACCTAGAACCAGAACTAAACATGGAGAAGCAGCATTTAGTTCCTATGCTCCGTTTATCTGGAACAAACTTCCAGAAAACTGTAGAAGTGCGGAAAGCCTGAGTTCTTTTAAATCAAGATTTAAAATCTGTTTAAAATTGCCTTTGACTGTTCTGGTTAAACAGTTTTACTGTTTTTAATGTTCTTTTTTGTTACTACATTCTATCCCTACTTGCTTTTATTCTATTTTCTATCTACATTTTATTATTTTGATATATCTTAATCATGTAAAGCACTTTGTATTGTCTTGTACTGAATTGTGCTATATAAATAAATTTGCCTTGCCTTGCCTAAACAGTAGCTATAATTGAGCTGTAAAAACTGGAGGAGAGTGACCTCTAGTGGTCAGAGGAGGAACTTCGTCCTTCTGAGAAGTTCCTGGTTTATCAGTGAAGGAGGAAGAGAAGCTGAGTTAGAAACGATCAGCAGCTCAGGATGAAGGTCTGTCACACTTTGATCTGCTTCTTCTTCCTCAGTGAGTACATTCTTTTATTTCTAGCAGTTTCTCTGACCTCCAGTTCATCATCCTTTCAGTTCAGTGAGCTTTTCTACCTTGTTGAAAAGTTTTAAGCTGTAGTTTTATACCCAATTTAACTTTAGTTTCACTAAAAAAAATTAAATTATCATTAAACTGGACTTCATGTTGCTTGTGTTTTTCATCACAAAACAGAAAACTACCCACCGTGAAGAGAAATTAAGTTAAACAAACAAATTATACAGTCACCTCTTATAGAGCACTCAGTCTGTTGATTTAGAGAACTTCAACAGAACTTGACTCTTCAATTAGTCAAAGAAACAGAGGAAACAGTTCTTTGCCTCATATTAAAAGTAGCAGACAAGGATCATCAACAGAAACCACTGGGAGCTAAAACACAAAAAACTTCACCACAGACACAACGAGAAAATCTGCAGAACAGAGCTGTGGTCAACAGAGATAAAAAAATGAAAAACTAAATCATGGTAACTTTTCAGCTTTTCCTCTAAGCTGTGATCTGCTCCTCAGTTGGAGATTTAACCAGGAGGAACAAAGAAATCAGAAGGTTGTGGAACTAAATAGATGTTTAGAAGATTTAGTAGAATCAGATGGAAATGTTGGAATCAATTCGCATTTATTCTCACATATTCAGTTGAATTTATAAATATATTTTCTCTTCACGCTGCTGAATCTCACATTAACTACTGACTGTTTATCTTCTCGGCAGCTCTGCAGGACGGAGACACTGGAGAACCTTATAGAGGAGAAGAAGGAAACAACATCACAGTTGCATGTTCATTTAGCTGGTTTGGAAGCAGGAGGTTCTTCTGTAGGGAAACCTGTGAAGGAGAAAATATCCTCATTGAAACAGCAGAAGACAGTTTTCAGAGAGGAAGATACAGCATTCTATATGAAATAAGAGGTCGTTTATCATCTGATATAATGTATGTGAGCATCACAGGGCTGAAAAGGTCAGACTCAGGATGGTACCGGTGTCAGTCTGATAAGACGTGGCTTCTACATGATGATTTTAATCTTATTGTGACTGAAGGTGAGTTTTCTGCTCACTGATAGCTTATTCGGATCCAAATAACTTCAGACAGGAAACTGGGTTTAAATAGTTCTGATGGTTTTAACTGATCTAAATCATCAAAGTGTGACTCATGCAGACAAATATCATCACTGGTGTCATTAATATGCAAAATTATGGTCAGCTTTAAACTCATTGGTTTAGATTCTGTTTAATTGTTCACAGCTTCAAACTCCTCAGAACCAAACTGGCCTCTGAAAACTTCTTCATCAACATTTCTGTCATCAGCTTCTCTAACAGCAACAAGAACAACAAAAACAACAGCAAGTTTTACACAAAGGCTGAGTTCCTCCTCTTCTTCCTCCTCATCTACAACCAGCAAACAGACCAGAACACCAACTGGACCCAAAGGTAAAGTTTCTCTTCATGTGTTTCTGATGTAGGTTTATCATAGTGAATGTGTTTTATGTTGAGCTCTTAATGCTGCTAACTTAAAATGTTGAATATATCATAAAAACACAGGTCACATTGTAAATGAAGCATGTACCTTCTTTTATCTTAGAACCAGAGGGATGTGCAGCGATGCCCATGCTTAAATGTTGTGTTTGCAAACAGTAACAATGATGATCAGAGCCTGATACGCTACAACTGATTTGTGGAACCCAATTTCAGCCACACACAGAGCTTCATCTTCAGCAGTTTATTGAAAGAAATGAATAGTGGAGGAGACCGGTGAACAGTTACAGACTGGAGCGGTGTAGATAATGGCAGGAGCTGGCAGACTCTGCGGAACTGGAGCTGGCGGACCAAAGGAGCTAAGGCAGGCGCAGGGAGTCAGGTAGCCTTCTGGGCTGTAGGGAGAGCGCAGAAGCTCCGGGTTACCCAGCTGCAAGAGTTCTTGGAGCGGATGAACAGCTGGCAGACACGAGAGGGGGAGTGCAGCTGACGTGCGGCGAGGGAGACAGCGAGGAAGCCGTGAGGCGAAGGCTGGAGCCTCAGGTGAGCGGAGGCTTGGCATGAGAGGTTTGTCAGACAGCATTCGGGGGAGGAATGAAGACGTTCCAGTGGGGATGAGCAAACTGGAGAGAGTCGTTATAGTAGGGCTTGCAGATGGACTGAGTCTCCTTAATTGACGACGGCAGATGGAAGTGATCAGGTGTGGAGTGAAAGCTGGGGTGTATGAAAGGAGGAAGGTGCTAGAAACTGTCCAGGTTGAGTCAGGCAAAACTAAACCCTGACACCCCCCCCCCCCAAAAAGTTGGCTTCCAGACAACCAAAGACAAAAAACAAGTCCAAAAAAATCAAAACAACCCACCCAGGGTGGGCGGAGGGAGGCTCAGAACTGAGGGCTAGAGTCCAACAACAAAAACATTACCCCAACAGGGTGAACGACGGGGAGTTTGGAGAAAAACGTGGTGGCCGAGCAGGAGGCGGATGGCCCCAGGAGAGCTCGAGCGGCTACATGTGGGCGCAGGAGACCCCAGGCGGCGGCAGCTTGAGAGTGATGCCGCACCCCTGCAAACTTGAGAGCGCTTGTGTCGCGGCTCGGCCGGCGACTGGTGACCAGACGGGCCCGGCCTGGCAGCCTCTGAGGCGGCCGTTGTGGTGAGCGACTCCGGCAGCAAAGCAGCAGGGGCTGTGGCATCCGGCAGAGCAGCTAGGTCTTTGGCGGGTTGCGGTGGGCGACCCCATACAGGCAGAGTCTGAGGCGGCCAGCGGCGGAGCAGCAGGGTCTCGGGTGGCCTGCGGTGGAGGAGGACCCTCGGAGGCCAACGATGGCGCTTCACCTGGCTCCCTCTGACGTAGAGCTCCAGAGCAGGACCTTTGGAGGACTCTGTGGCTGAGACTGGAGGAAGGTCCACCCGGACCCCTTCTCAGGACTGGGGAGCAATGGCTGGAGGCGGGTCCCCCTGGACCGCCTCACTCGACTGGGGAGCAACGGCTGGAGGCGAGTCCCCCTGGACCTGGGCCTAGTGGGTCTCGGGTGCGGTGGAGGCCGGCGGTGACGAAGCAGCAGGATTGGCAGCGGCCTGCGAAGAAAGAACCTCTGATGATGCGGCCGGAGAAGCTGGGTAATCCGCGGCAGCCCTCACTCTGACATATGCCACACCCACGCTGGCTGGGGCCGTGGGTGCTGCTGAAGCTCTCACCTGAGGAGCCAGCTGGGCCTTGTGGAGATGATGACTGAGACCGTGGGGAACTGGAGAGCGTCTTGCCTGGCTCATCGGAGCAGCCGTGACCACGTCAGACCGTCTCACTGGGGAGGAAGGGGTGATGTCGGCTTTAGTCGACGTAGACACTGCAGTGGCATCAGAATTAGCCTCAGGACGAGCAGTGGAGGTGTTCTTATGCCGTCGACCACGCCGCCAACTGGGAGGAGCCAGGCAGCGTAGGGGAAGCTGCTACTGTCGATGAGGCAGTGGGAATGGCAGTGGGAGTAGCGGCTGGAGCAGCGAACATGGCGGCCAAGCAGGTAAACGGTGGACCATTGATGGACTGGAAGGCAGCTGACCAATGGACCTCTTCAAAGAGGCCGATTATACTGGGGTGCCCCGGAAACCTCGGGGCTAACGTTGCGAGCTGGTCCTCCCAGAAGTCGCGCACCTGGGCTGCTGCTTCCTCTTGCAGCGACGGCGGGCTCAGTAAAGCCACAATCTTTATGCAGGCTTTTATCCCCTCACGAATGGACACCACCGTGGCACTTACATCAAACGGCGCAGGGTCCATTTGGCCAGAAAGCATTCCAAGGAGGAATGAACACCGCAGGTGGAAGTGATCAGGTGTGGAGTGGAAGCTGGAGGTAGGGAAGGAGGAAGGTGCCAGAAACTGTCCAGGGTGAGGCAGGCAAAACTGAACACTCGCAGAAACCAAGCTGTTCTCTTGTCATCACTGCAGGTCTGTTGTGTTTGCAAACAGTAACAATGATGAAGATCATCAGCTGTTGGCTAAGAAGATTCTGATACGCCACATTTACCACTTTGTCATAATGAAACCAAGCTGTTCTCTTGTTAATATCACTGCAGGTCTGCTGCTTTATGTGGTTCTGACTCTGGTCGCCAAGATCATCTTATTATCAACACCTTTGGTGATTTTCTGCTGGAAGAGGAGACTCACTAAGAGCAAAGGTGAGGATACACAAAGCACAAAAACACCTGTGTTGTCCTACATTAAAGAAATAATTTAGGTTCAGGTTTTCTCAGCCATGAAGGCTTCTTCCTTATTTTCTTCTCCTTCAGAGATTTGTGGGATCATAAAAGTAACTGTGAAGAACAGATTTTTAAAGCTTAATTTAGCAATAATTAAACAACAAGTCACTGAATGTTTTTGTAAACAATTATCAGGTCAGTCAGGACAGAGACATCCCTGAGGAGGCAGGAGATAAAATTAAACATCTGACTGATGATCAGAGATTCTCCAACAAATGTACAGAAACAGGAAATTATTTGTGAACATTAAAGAAGTTAATATGTCAGCTGCTTGATTTCTAGAGATTATTTATGTTTATTGTGTCAGAGCAAAATCTACCCAACCTTCTCTGTGCATCAATCAGCAGTGGTTGTTTCTGCACATCAGCTTGATGCTGAACAAGTTTTTTAGGATTTTATTGATATTTCCTGGAAAATCTCTGGAAATCAGCAGTTTCAGCTCTCTGATCTGAATGTTTTTTCAGATCCTGCTGCAGCAGTTCCCGGCCTCCGAGGGTCCTCCTCCATCGTCGGCCTCTCTCAAGTGAGTTTGAATCATTTTAAAACACTTGAGTTTAATTAATGTGTATAAAACTGTCTCTGTGATGCAACTCTTCCTCCTCCTCTTCTTTGTCCTGCAGAACAGCCCAGAGACAGAGATAACCAGAGGAGGACTGATCAAATCATCTGCTGAGGAAATATCTTCAGTTTAGCTCTGAGCTCAAAAGCCAGAAAAACTAATTTAAATGCTTCTTAAAGTTCAGCAGAATTACTTCTTGTGGTTTTATGCATCACTTTGACCAGGATTGTAGAGGCTTACTGCTACATATATTAAACCATTTTATTAACATGTAAAACAGTAAATAACTGATAGCGCTTCTTGTTTTACGCCTTTTTTATTTTGTGCGTTCAGTTTCAGAGCTGCTTGCTCCAGGATGAATACGATGAATTTTCAAGTCATTTTATACTTTTTTAAAGGCTGGTGGTTAAAGTAATTTATTTATAATCTTCTCAGTCTTCTGTAAGTAAATTAGTTTCATGGACACCAGTAAATCTTATGCACCACATGAGGTTGCTCAGAGTTATTTTAATTTGATCAATGTAAATTAGTTTCATGGACACCAGTAAATCTTATGCACCACATGAGGTTGCTCAGAGTTATTTTAATTTGATCAATGGTCATAATTTATCAGATCTAATCAGACTCAACTGGTCCAATCATCAAAGCAATAGATTATATTCAAGCACCGCTGACTTGCAGCAAGACGGTCAAGTGTTTGAATCCCGCCCCTGGGTCTTTCTGGGTGTTCTCTCTGTGCTTCATTATCTCCCCGGGTGCCGCAGCATCCTATCGAATGCTCTTTTTTGGTCTAGTTCTGTAGTTGCTGGATGCTGCCTTGTTTGGTTTATTGCCTTTAGTGTTTGTTTATTTTAACCCGTTTATTTAGTGTCATGGTTAGTTCTGATAAACCCAAAACACAGCCACACACTGAGCTTGGTTAAGTGCTTTACTGAAGATATGCAGCAGAGGAGAAAGAAGCCAACAGCCTGTATCAGCTGAGCGGGATGATGAGGATGGCAGGAGCTGGTGGATGGGCAGGAGCTGGAGAGCTGCGGCTGCTGCACTGTAGAGCCAGGCAGATGCTGGGAGCCTGGGGACATGCAGGACAGTTGAGAGGGTGCTGAGGTCCGAAAGGAACCAGTTGCTCAGTAACAAAAGAGTTCTTGAAGCTCTAGGGATTGGAGGTAAGCCGGCAGCACAGCATCGTGATTGCTTGGAGCGCTGGAGTAGCAGAAGACCCAGCAGCACAGCTGAGTGAGTACTTGGAGCGCTTGAAGTTGCAGGTAAGCCGGCAGCACAGCTGTAGAAGGTACCAGCAGGCGGGCAGGCAGTCGTAGGAAACTTCTGGCTAGCAGGCGTGGGAAGCTCAGACTAGCAGACGAGAGAAAACACGAGGCAAGACGATGTTTGGGTGAAGACAATCCAGCGGAGAAGAGAAGACCGAGGAAGGCTTTTGTAGAGGGGTGAGCAGGTGGAGTGAGTTCTAGCTTGATTGGAGCTTGACAGGTGTGATTGATTGCTGTGGAGTGGAAGCTGGGTGTATGGTAGGTGGAGAGTGCCATAATAGTCCAGGATGCAGTGGGCTAAAACTGCATCCTGACATTTAGGTAATGGATACCATTAGTTAATTCTGTATTATTTTGGTATTGTTGTCTGTAAGATTTCTTCCTGCATTTCCTCCTTTTCTGCTTTATCGTTCTTCCCCTCCCTCAGGTCTCTATCTTGATTGCTCTCACCTGTCTCCCATAATCATGGAACGCGGAATGCATTTCAAATTGGTCGGGCCCATCAGGCAATAATCCCAATATCACTACCCATCACATATGCACGCGCCCGCATACACATAAAACACCAGCATCCCCTTGATCACGCAACTGATTTGCGTCACACGACACAAGACAAGCGATTTTTAGACACCAGAATGTATTGCTTTCTCATAGGCTGTGGTCCCTGAGCATGATAAATGTGTCTGATTTTATAATTAAAATCGGCACCAAATTTTTATTTAACTTTTTTTCTGACGTTCCAGCACACACGCCCCGGATTTATTTCCACTTACAATCATTATATTACAGCTAACACAATATTTACAGAATAAAAATCCTTTAAAAAGAAAAGTCAAACTCACCCCTGCTCTAAATATTCCCGAAAAAGTGTCTCCGTCTGTCATTATGCTGGATGAAGTCCCTGGCTATCCTCAAAGCATCCACTGTGGTCAAAAGATCCCTGTGTGTGTGGGCGCGCATCAAGCTATTTAGTCTTTTCTGGGTCATTGTTGATCTCAGGTAGGTCTTGATACGACGGAGGGACGAGAAACACCTCTCAGCACTTGCAGTGGACACTTAAAGCTAACGAAGCTAACGAAGCAAACGAAGTAGCGGTCATAAGCAGCGCAGATGTGGCTTGCACTGGCGTACCGCGAGCGAGCTATTTTTAGAACGTGACATCATATCACGTGGTACAAGTAGGGCAAATATGCGTTTTCCTCCACTCTTTCGCTGTACGTTACCCTTGGTTTTACTCAGTAAAACTACCGCTTTTTCTAAGTCTAAGACGTCTCCTAACCATGGTTTTTAAACATTGTTGTTATGGAATGTGCAACAGCGACTCGAGGTACGCTGATAGGCTGCATATAAAGGATGTTAAAGCCGCAAGCGGCGTCGATCGGCCCTCGCGATCGGCCCTCGCGATCGGCCCTCGCAGCCAGCTGGCCAGCCGGCAGTGCCGGCTGGCCAGCTGGCCGGCGGGGTTTGCGCACCGCCGGCCCTACCGGTTCCGTGGTCCGTGCCCATAATCATCTGACTATCAACACCTGCTCTTCACGTGTTCTCTTCTGTCTGCTCCCTGTATATAAACTGCCTGGATTTCCCCCATCATTTGCTGGTTTCTCTGTTATTCTTTCCAAATGTAAAATCCTATTTATTTGGGTCCGAAGACAAATAAATTAAGCACATTTTGGCATATTAAAGGGGACTAGTAATGTATACATTTTTACAAACTTCTAATCCAGTAGCTTCCAGGTTTCATACAAAGGGTTTCAGATTAAATTATCATGCCCTCTAGGCTTATATTTTAATTCAGTGTTTTAGACTTAGTTTGTGCTCTACCATTTAGTAAAAAAAACCCTGAAAAAAACATTTTAGGATATTTGCCATAACAAGACCATGTGACCAAAGGTCCAATTTTACACATGCACGCAACGGCTAAACAAGAAGAAGCAATGGAGCTGAGCGACTCAGCAACGTCCAGCAGAGGTGTGAAAAGAAAGAGGAAATGATCAAGATTAGGTGTGAAAAAACGGCAAAAATATTTGATTCCAAGACAGAAGAGACCGGAGCAGCGCTGAGCTGTTACTTTACTGTGAGTTTATGTCTGCTGATCGGGCCTGGTGCAAGACTTTAAAAGGACTAAACACTATCAAGATGAACGCTTAGCATCTTGATATAAACAATATATATTGTTTTATTAATGATAAATATGTTATCATATATGTTTTGTTCTCTCTCTTTTTCTCTTCATAGCAGGTAGACCTGGTCAGGCGTTCTGTTAGCTGTGACATCACCCAGGGAAGACAGATCACCCGCTATTACCATCTAATGTAAAACAGATTACTGGGTCAATGTGAGCTTCTGTGCTTTCTGTGTCTCTGCTCTGTCTTCTCTAAGCTCCAGTGGGTGGAGGCAGATGAGCGTTCACACTGAGCCTGGTTCTGGTTCTGCTGGAGGTTTTCCTCCCTGTTAAAGGGGAGTTTTCCTCTCCACTGTCGCTTCATGCATGCTCAGTATGAGGGATTGCTGCAAAGCCATCAACAATGCAGACGACTGTCCACTGTGGCTCTACGCTCTTTCAGGAGGAGTGAATGCTGCTTGGAGAGACTTGATGCAACCTGCTGGGTTTCCTTAGAGAGGAAACTTTTTGACCAGTCCGTATAATCTGATTGAATTTGACTTTAGAAAGTGCCTTGAGATGATATGTATCATGAATTGGCGCTATATAAATAAAATTGAATTGAATTATATTTTATCGCCTTAGTATGTGACTAGGCCCTTTTAAGTAAACAATGTGAGAGTGATATTAAAAGCGATATCTTTTGGTGGCTTTGGTGGTAAATATATGTTCTACAATAAAAAGATGGAGATGATCTGTTGTTGTGGAGTCACTGCCTCATTTCTTTGTTTTGCTCTTACCTGAGATGTTGTTGCTGCATATCTGTGGTTTTTATCATCAGGGGGTTTAAAAGGGAGATCCACTCTACTTTCTCTGCATTCGTAACCTTTACTTGAACTGCTGCAAAACAGCTCACAGCACCAGCATTGGTGCTCTCTTCCTCTGGGTGTAACCAAGACTGAGAGCCTAAAGGTCTGTTCACAATGTGATCAAATAGTTATTATCAAAATTATAAGGTAGATTTATCTACAGTGAAACTACAAGTATCTCTAGGTGTTTATTTTTGGTCTAGTTCTGTAGTTGCTGGATGCTGCCTTCTTTGGTTTATTGCCTTTAGTGTTTGATTATTTTTATCCTGTAGTTGTAGAGGATTTTCATTAGCACTTTCTGTATTATTTTGGTATTATTGTCTGTAAGATTTCCTCCTGCATTTCCTCCCATTCTGCTCTATCGTTCTTCCCCTCCCTCACATCTCTACCTTGATTGCTCTCACCTGTCTCCCATAATCATCTGACTACCAACACCTGCTCTTCACGTGTTCTCTTCTGTCTGCTCCCTGTATATAAACTGCCTGGATTTCCCCCATCATTTGCTGGTTTCTCTGTTATTCTTTCCAAATTTGAAATCCTTTTTATTTGGGTCTGAAGACAAATAAATTAGGCAAATTTTGGCATATTAAAGGGGACTAGTCATGTATTACATTTTACAAACTACTAATCCAGTAGCTCACTCTGGTTGCATACAAAGGGTTCCAGATCAAATGATCATGGCCGGTAGGCTTATATTTTAATTCTGTGTTTTAGACTTAGTTTGTGCTCCACCATTTAGTAAAAAAAAAAAACGAAAAACATTTTTTGTGTTAATTTGCCATAACAAGACCATGTGACCAAATGTCCAATATTACACATGCATGCAACGGCTAAACAAGAGGAAGCAATGGAGCTGAGCGACTCAGCAACGTCCAGCAGAGGTGTGAAAAGAAAGAGGAAATGATCAAGATTAGGTGTGAAAAAGCGGCAAAAATATTTGATTCCAAGACGGAAGAGACCGGAGCAGCGCTGAGCTGTTACTTTACTGTGAGTTTATTAAATTTAACTGCTGATCGGGCCTGGTGCAAGACTCTAAAAGGACTAAGTAAACACTGTCAGGATGAATGCTTGGCATATATATAATTTTATTAATGATAAATGTTATATTTTATAGCCATAGTATGTGACTAGGCCCCTTCAAGTAAACAATGTGAGAGTGATGTTAAACGCAATGTCTGTTGGTGGCTTTGTAGTAAATATATTTTCTAAAATAAAAAGATGGAGAGGATCTGCTGTTGTGAAGTCACTGCCTCATTTCTTTGTTTTGTTCTTACCTGAGATGTTGTTGCTGCATATCTGTGGTTTTCATCATCAGGGGGTTTAAAAGGGAGATCCGCTCTTTCTCTGCATTCGTAACCTTTACTTGAACTGCTGCAAAACAGCTCACAGCACCAGCGTTGGTGCTCTCTTCCTCTGGGTGTAACCAAGACTGAGAGCCTAAAGGTCTGTTCACAATGTGATCAAATAGTTATTATCAAAATTATAAGGTGGTTGTGGAAAACTCCCTGCTGAAAGCTGCGTCGTGACGTCAGAGACGTTATTAGGAATATACCACGCGCCTGCGCACATTCATGAACAGACTTTAGTGTGTGCTCCGCTAGCAGGCACTTGTAGCTTTGCTTCAGCACCTTACTAAATTGTTGATTCCTTTGTGTGTACGTGTGCGTTGATGACAATGTAAGTACATAATTCCTACATACGTTTGTGTTTACTGCACGCTATTAGTTCGGTAACCATGTAACTTTAGTTGCCGCGAGCTCCAGTGTGTTCAGACGAGGAAGTACCAAGCTGACGTTCATCTATTGGTTTGCCGTCGCGGGAGTGGTTCAGTTTGGGAGCTGTTTGGCAGTGCTCTGAATTGTAGCGTCGTTTCTGCTATTCTGGGGATGTTCAGGATTGTGGGCTGGCTTCCGAGTGTGGTGCGGAGCGCTTGTGGAGCCGGTGTGTTCGGGTAGATAGTCGTTTCTCGACCGTGCGGGGAGGGGAGCTGCTTCTACCATTTGTGGTCTTTGTATGCCACCTTGTGGACATTTGGTGTGCTGCATTCATGTGTTCTGTGTTGACACCCTGGGTGCCCAGTTCTCAACTGTGTTATCCTGTTGTTGCTTGCTACTTGCGGTGGTCCTCTTCCTTGTTACATTACTGTTACTAAAATGTTACATAATTACAATATATATTGGTAATGTAACTGGATATATATATTTGATTCTACTTGAAACCAAATATTCTGCATATGTTAGAATTTGTATATGTATATCTGGAATCTAGATGTACAATATTATTATTATTATTCCTGTATATGTTTATCTTGCAGAAACCACGCGTACCTCTACACACTCATATATTCTCTTACATGATCAGCAATAAAGTCCGTAAGAACACCTAAAGTCGCAGCTGTTCTCTGACCGGAGCACATAGTCAGTGAGGGAGCGACTAGCTACCAACGTACACGTCCGTCACAGTGGTACATGTGGCTTTTTAAGAAAATAGAAGAAAGATTGTAAACATTAGTGTGAAATGATTTGCAGATGTTTTCTGGCTTCATTTAAACATGTTTTGCCCTTTTTAAACAGAACTGCAAATTACATTAATTATTAATTAATTATTTATATCAATATATTTCTTTATGAAAACCTTTCATTATCAATCTATGATGTCCTGCAATTTTTATGGCAATTTAATGTTTAGTTAATAACAATTTATGAATATAAATCATATGAGCTATTATCAAGATTTTATTGCTTAGGAAATTAGATTCAAATGCCTTAAATGTATAGGCGACTGTGGCCTATGGGTTGAGTAGTCGTCTGGCAATCAGAAGGTTGTGGGTTCGATTCCAGCTTCCCCTTGCCACATGTCGATGTGCCCCTGGGCAAGGCACTTAACCCCAAATTGCCTACCACTCTGGGTCCCTGACCCTTAACCCCAGATTGCTCCCCAGATGCCACACAATGGCAGCCCACTGCTCCCCAAGGGTGATGGGGTAAAAGCAGAGAACAAATTTCGTTGCAATGTATGTTTTAATGACAATAAAGATGATATTAGTATTATTAAACAGAAGCTATAATTCAGCTGTAAAAACAGGAGGACAGTGACCTCTGGTGTTTAGAGGAGGAACGCCATCCTTCAGAGAAGTTCCTGGTTTATCAGTGAAGGAGGAAGAGAAGCAGAGTTAGAATCCATCAGCAGCTCAGGATGAAAGTCTGTCACACTTTGATCTGCTTCTTCTTCCTCAGTGAGTACATTCTTTTATTTCTAGCAGTTTCTCTGGCCTCAGTTCTTCTTCATTTCAGTTCAGTGAGTTTTTCTACCTTGTTGAAAAGTTTGAAGCTGTTTCTGTAGTTTTATCTGTTGGTTTCTATGGTAAAATATCTTGATGATCATTTTAAATATAAATGCCTTCATTCTAAGGTTAATTGAACTACTTAAAAAAAACAAATGTATAATTAAACTGGACTTCTTGTTGCTTTTGTTTTTCATAAAAAATACAGAAAACTAACCACCGTAAAGAGGTTGAAATGCAGATTTAGATAAACTAAATGTACATTTACCTCTTATAGAGCGCTGATTTAGAGAACTTGTAGTTTTTTACGACTCTTAGATTAGTAAAAAAAAACAAAAAAAAAAAAAACAGAGGAAATGGCTCTTTGTTTATGGATTTAAAGCAGCTGAAGAACATCACCAGAAACCACTGAGTGCTAAAATACCCAGAACTTTGTCACAGACACAGTGATAAAATCTGCAGAACAGAGCTGTGGTCAACAGAGATAAAGATGACCTGAAAAACTAAATCTTGTTAACTTTTCAGCTTTTCCTCTTTGATCTGCTCCTCAGTTGGAGATTTAACCAGGTGGAACAAAGAAATCAGAAGGTTGTGCAGCTAAATAGATATTTAGAGGATTTAGTAGAATCAGCTGGAAATGTTGGAATCAATTCGCATTTATTCTCACACCTTCAGTTGAATTGATAAATATATTTTCTCTTCACGCTGCTGAATCTCACATTAACTACTGACTGTTTATCTTCTCAGCAGCTCTGCAGGATGGAGACACTGGAGAACCTCGTAGAGGAGAAGAAGGAACCAACATCACAGTTGAATGTTCATCTATATCTTCTGGAAGCAGGAGGTTCTTCTGTAAGGAAACCTGTGAAGGAGAAAATATCCTCATTGAAACAACAGAAGACAGAGCTCAGAGAGGAAGATACAGCATTCAGTATGAAGATAACGGTCATTTATCATATAATATAATGTATGTGAGCATCACAGGGCTGAAAAAGTCAGACTCAGGAAAGTACCGGTGTCAGACTGATAAAACGTGGCTTGGAACTCAATATGATGATTTTGATCTTATCGTGACTGAAGGTGAGTTTTCTCTTAAAAATCTTCCTTCATGTCTCTGAAAGAAAACTCTGCTCACTGACAGCTTGTTCTGATCCAAATAACCTCAGACAGGTTTAACTAGTTCTGATGGTTTTAACTGATCTAAATCACTCAAAATGTTCAAACTGTGACTCATGCAGACAAATATCATCACTGGTGTCATAAAGATAAAACATTATGGTCAACTTTAAACTCAGTATTTCTGATTCTGTTTAATTGTTCACAGCTTTAACCTCCTCAGAACCAAACTGGACTCCATCAACTACAACCAGCCAACAGACCACAACATCAACTGGACCCAAAGGTAAAGTTTCTCTTTATGTGTTTTAGATGTTGGTTTATTATAGTGAATGTGTTCATGAATTTCTTCACGTGGGTAGAAATCTAACAATGTTGATAAAACTGTTAAAAGGCCACAACATTATATTTATTCAAGATAACAACATGTTGCTACGATGGTTCTGGATTATCTTAACTGGGTTTAATATGAAGGGTTCTGTAATGCAGAAGCACAACATTAAAAATGTAACGAGTTAATCCAAGTTTATGTAAATAATACACAAGGTATCTATTGGTGTGTTTTAGTCTAACAGAGAGAACAGAATTCTCTCTGTTAGACTAAAACAAAGATATCAGAAGGTTGTGCAGCTAAATAGATGTTTAGAGGATTTAGTAGAATCAGCTGGAAATGTTGGAATCAATTCACATTTATTCTCACACCTTCATTTGAATTTATAAATATATTTTCTCTTCACGCTGCTGAATCTCACATTAACTACTGACTGTTTATCTTCTCAGCAGCTCTGCAGGACGGAGACACTGGAGAACCTCGTAGAGGAGAAGAAGGAACCAACATCACAGTTTCATGTTCATTTAGTTGGTCTGGGGGCACGAAGCTCTTCTGTAGGGAAACCTGTGAAGGAGAAAATATCCTCATTGAAACAACAGACAACAGTTTTCAGAGAGGAAGATACAGCATTCTGTATGAAAAGAAAGGTTATTTATCAGCTGATATAATGAATGTGAGCATCACTGGGCTGAAAAAGTCAGACTCAGGACGGTACCGGTGTGGCTTGGATAGAACGTGGCATGGAACTCTATATGATGATTTTGATCTTATTGTGACTGAAGGTGAGTTTTCTCCTGAAAATCTTCCTTCATGTCTCTGAAAGAAAACTCTGCTCACTGATAGCTTGTTCTGATCCAAATAACCTCAGACAGGAAACTGGGTTTAACTAGTTCTGATGGTTTTAACTGATCTAAATCATCCAAAATGTTCAAACTGTGACTCACCTAGAAAAAAAATCATTATTGGTGTCATTGATATGAAGAATTATTGTCAGCTTCAAACTCAGTGGTTCTGATTCTGTTTAATTGTTCACAGCTTCAACCTCCTCAGAACCAGTCTGGACTCCATCAACTTCTCCATCAACATTTCTGTCATCAGCTTCTCTAACAACAACAACTTTAACACAAAGGCTGAGTTCCTCCTCTTCTTCCTCCTCATCTACAACCAGCCAACAGACCAGAGCATCAACTGGACCCAAAGGTAAAGTTTCTCTTCATGTGTTTTGGATGTTGGTTTATTATAGTGAATGTGTTCATGAATTTCTTCATGTTGCTTTAAATCCAACAATGTTGATAAAACTGTTAAAAGGCCACAACATTATATTTATTCAAGATAACAACATGTAGCTACGATGGTTCTGGATTATTTTAACTGGGTTTAATATGAAGGGTTCTGTAACACAGAAGCAGAAAATGAAAAGTAATCAAGTTAATCCAAGTTTATGTGAATAATACACAAGGTATCTATTGGTGTGTTTTAGTCTAACAGAGAGAACAGAATTCTTTTAGCAGAGGGAGGAGAAAGAAAATGGTTTTAATTGGTAGCAAAATAAAATGCTGTTTTTTTTATTTCCATCTGAGTTAGATTCTTGTTGTACTTAATAGTTTATAACTACATATCCATGTCCCATGTCTCACCAAAAATATAATTTTGGAGTTTTCTGTTAAAACTAATCAAAATTTTTTTGTCATTTCATTTAAAAAGGACATAACCTGCCTGAGGTGCAATCTGTGGATCTGAACTTTCATGGACTTTCACAGGCTTTCAGTTTTTTGAAGTCGCTTCATGTCATGCGTTTAATAACATGTTTCAATGCAATGATGAAAAATTAAGACAAAATAAAAATAAAACTGCTTAAAATGTCTCATCATTGATTTTTTGACATTCTTAAACATCCCAGATGCTGTAGCTTAGAAATCAGCCTCTCTGACTTAACGAGGTCACAAAATTGCTGATGAAGTGTTTCTTTCATATTTACAGGTTTATATATGTATATATATATATAATGTGAACCCATAGACTGTGAACCAGTTTCTCTGAGTAAAACTCAGCTGTTAACATCCCTGCAGATCTGCTGCTGTATGTGGTTCTGATTATCGCCGTCCTGATCTTCATGTCGGCAGCAGCTCTGCTGATTTTCTTCAGGAGGAAGCGCTTCGGTCGACAGAAAAGTGAGTTACAAGATACACTGTGCATTGTTTCCATCACTTGCAGAAAATGATCCATATCACCCGAAACTAAAATCACTTTGCTCGCCTTTTCAACCTAAATTTCACCTTTTTATTTTAAAATCAAAATAAAGTCAATAAGTATAAACAGCAGGCTTGAGAATATCTTTAATGTTGAAGAAAAAGGAAAATATATTCAATAAAGAAGATCATTCTATCTGTTATTTGTAGATCATTCTGGTCAAACAAAATTTCAGGGGTTAAAAAAAAGAGATATAGCAAAATATAAGTGAATCAACATGCAAATATGGTTAGGCAGAAATATTGAATGTTGAAGCCTGAAATTTAAATTATACATAAAGTGGTCGGTGACTTACATATTGAATCAACGTTAGGTTTTCAACCATCATCAAAATTTGGGGCGACGGTGGCACAACAGTTATGGCTGTTGTCCTTCGATCCTCCGCTCAGATGTCTGAGTCGTTGTGTTCTTGGGTAAGACATTTCTCCCGCATTGCCTGCTGGTGGTGGTCAGAGGGTCCGGTGGCGCCGATGTATGGCAGCCTCGCCTCTGTCAGTTTGGCCCATGGCAACTGTGGCTGCTAGCATAGCTCACCATCATCAGGGTATGAATGAGTGACTGTAGTGTGAAGAGCTTTGGGGTCATCGGACTTGATAAAGTTACATGTAGTAACATGGCAGAGGCAGAAGAACTTAGGACACAGGTCACAGCAGCTCTCTCCAGTGCAAAAAGGCCAACCTCCAACATCACACAACAGGAAACTATGGGCGTTACATCCCTCAGCAAAGACTGGAACATCACAATTATGCCAGCAGACAAAGGCAGAAGAACAGTGGTACTTAACACATCTCATTTCCATAAAATAACAAGCCATCTACTGATGGACAGTAACACATACCAGGCCCTAAAAATGGATCCAACCAATAACTAAAAAAGCTGGTGCCTATAATACTGGACCAGAAAACATAATTTTGCTTTCTGCCAAATGATTAAAAATATTGCTTCAAATCAGAAAATTCCTCTTCTTGTGATTTTTCAGCTCCTCCAGTGGAAACAGACCATGCCGACACCCCAATGGTGAGTCTGAGTCAGTTTAAAACATCTGCGTCAGGTGTCTGTAAAGCAGGAACCAGTTGGTTTGTAAAAACTGCTGCTTGATTCGACATCAACTCCTCCATCTGCAGGAAAGCATCATCCATGAGGAGATCAGAGAGGACAGAGAGAACAAACCATCTCCTGGGGAAATATCTACAGTTTACGCCAACTCCTGCAACCCAGACAGAGCTGAAAGTACAGCTATATACAGCCTCGCTGACTGTCCTCAGAATACAGTAAGTGGGACTCTGACAGGACAGCAATAATAATGTTAATGTTAATAATCTGCATACTGATGGGGCAGAGTTTGGACTATTTATTCAGTTGTTTCTATTTAGCCTTAGCTT
This sequence comes from Fundulus heteroclitus, assembly GCF_011125445.2. Classification (NCBI taxonomy): domain Eukaryota; kingdom Metazoa; phylum Chordata; class Actinopteri; order Cyprinodontiformes; family Fundulidae; genus Fundulus; species Fundulus heteroclitus. Next base: position 36,851,938 of record NC_046361.1, on the reverse strand, counting down.
ATAATATGGGGACAAACTTCAAACGTATAGTTCACTATCACACACAGTGGGGAAACTTTGAGCCCTAAATGTTTTGTTTTCTGCTCTGTTTCTGCAGTGTCATGAAATATTCTTTAGAACATTTTCCCCCAATGCACAGAACATTTTAACAACGTACATTTATAAGGAATATGACAAACTGGATTTACAGATAGAAATAATTTATGAGGCTAAACTTTTATACTGGCTTTTAATGTTTAGTGAATAATTAGGTAATTGATTCTTTTTAAATTCAGCTTGGAAAGTAATTATAAAATATAATTTTACAAACTAAAAGTTTTCTCCTTGTTTTCTTCCAGGGTGAAAATGACGAAAAAGAGTACTCTGAAGGGCATCTGTTAAACGATTCACCTTCTCTTTATTTCACCATCACTTTGCAGCAGTAGCTTTACTGTGGCTCTGCTGTTTGTGGACATCAGATAAACTAATTCAATCAACTTTGAGCTAACGGTCATAAAAACATAACCTGACTCTCGCCAGATGGATGTAGTTCTGCCGAGCTTCACACATCTGGACAATACAATACCACATCAAATGGACGGGCCAATCAGGATCGCCGGGCAGGGTTTTCGTAGACGTGACGCATCAGAGAAATGACTGTTTGGATTCAGACAGCAATGGCGGCTCACAACCAGGAACCAAGCATTGACCAGACATCCCTGAATCCCCATTTGGGACCATAGACATCATATTCGTAGACGCCTCGTCGGGCGGGTTCTGCCTATGCTGCGGAGAGGTCAGTGCGTCCGCCATGTTGGATGTGGCAAATCTGCAGTTAGTCTGAGTCACTTAAACAGTATCAGAGGGAGTTTAATCTCAGAACATACTTTATATTAGTAATATTTTTATTTTTGTAATATTACAAGTTTATTTTCATATCCCTTTCGCTTCATTCTCTTAACTTTATACTCGTAAAGAATAAAAAATAGTTAAAATAATCTAACCTGGCCCTATTACTCCAGGACTGTAATAGTTCTGCAAACTGTGACTATTCTGGAAATGTCCCCCTTAATTCTCATAATATGACGTTTTCTCATAATATTACCACTTTTGTCTTATTTTTACTTTATTGTCCTAGGACTTTTTTTTCTCATATTAGTAACTTTCTCTTTAATGCTCCCCCAAAATGTCTGTTCCTAATCTGTGACTATACCAGAACTTAAAAGGTTCACATGTGACACGGTTTTATGAAATAATGAAGACCACAATGTTTAGATTTAACCAATTGACTTTTATATTCACAACACACACACACATACATACATACATACATACATACATATATATATATATATATATATATATATATATATATATATATATATATATATATATATATATACATACATATATATATATATATATATATATATATATACACATACATACATATATATATATATATATATATATATATATATATATATATATATATATATATATATATATATATATATATATATATATATATATATAAATGGTTGGTACATTTCCATGCAGCACAGGAATGAGGCATCATCTCTGATCGACGTTCACTACAACAGAACTTAACTTCTTTCTGCCACATACAATATGGCGGTGACGTTGACGTATGAACCCACACCCAACGAGGCGTCTACGTATATGATGTCTATGTTTGGGATGACCTGTCCCCGGCTGATATACCAAAGAATTATTTTTGCTCTTTAACAATGTATTATGGAAAAACCTGCTCAGCTATATAACTTGTTTTAACTTTTGATGGGAGGACTGGTCAGTTAAATAAATTGTTTTTGCTCTTTATAAGAGAGGACTGGCCAGTTCACACATTGATTATTGCTGTTGTGGTGTTTGCACCTGAATTCACATGAAGCTGAGAGCAACATATCTTGTTTTTATTATTTTGAATCCCTGGGTTTCTTATATTCTCAGGCTGATGCGCCTGAGTTCACATGAAACTAAGAACAACATGTGTTATTTTGTTTAGCTTATGGTGGGAACTTATGACAATGTGTTGTGGGAAAGACTGATTCAATCTCTGTATTCCTTATTTTGCTTATATTTGCGCTCTGAGTTTGCAATGTTATTTTGCTTCACACACTGCTGAGATGCTGGGAACGGTTTCTGTTTTGGAAACTTGTTTTGGAAACGGGACGAACAGATCAGCTGGGAGAGAGAACTGGCCACTCTCGCTTCCATCTGATACTTTGATTCTAGAATATATAAGGAGGGGACCGCCCTCAGTTGGCAGAGTCTGCCGTGGGTTTGCGTGCGGACGCCCGGCCGCGTGGATGTTGTTCTAATCCGGACTGACCCGGCTCTCCAGTCCTGTGTCGAGGGTAAGAGCTGATTTTAGAATCTGTTGAACATCACGCCTGTTTGAAAGCTTGTTGCTTTAATGCTTGCTACTTTGCTATATTCTGTGGGGAATAAAGGGGACATTTATCCTAGCAGAATTGGTGTTTGCGAAGTGCTTGCTGTTTTTGCTGCATTCTGTGGGGAATAATAAATGTGGGCACTATTATTCTGGCAGAAACAGTGTTTGTCTCCTTATTTGTGTTATTGCCGATTTCTCCCGGTCCTTTATAAAAGTTTCATAAAACACAGACAAAAGCTGTCCCAGAGTTTAGTGTATCGGAATAAAAAAATAAGCAAGAGGTATTTACCCGGTCCTGCGGCTGTCCCGACATAATAGAAGAGTTGAGCCTTACCCACCCTGTCGGCATTGCAGATTGGGCTAAACAAACCAACCCTCCGACAGAGACTCTGTCCCCACCCGCTTAGCAAAATTAGGGACGTTTTCATTAGAGAAATCTGGTCAACGTGTAAGATTTATTACCTATTTGTAAAAGAGGCTAACAATGATCATCCAGAGCTATAGCTAAAAAACATTCAAATTTGATCTAGTTTAGTTTTAACAGGTATGCTTTACATATAAATCATTGTCAAAGCATGAACAGCCGTTCAACCCCTACACATGCTTACATGTGTAGGGGTTGACTAAGAATAAGGTCACTGTTGTAGCACAATTCTAAACATGGTTAAAGTTTGGTTTATCACTTTTACATCAGCTGAAGACTCGATGTTTGATCAGACTTTAGTGTCCGGATACAAAACAAATGTACTCTGTCAATGTGTCCAAGAAACCGGTGTAAATGTTTTGCATTTAAACAAACATATACAACTAAAGACTTCTTGTCCAACATTGATAAATCCCTTTATTAATTTACAAATATTTAAATAAACCCCCAATCAAATAATTTTTGTTCAAACTAGAAGCTGTGATGTCCCCAAAGCATTTCAGATGTTAACCTAAACTTTGGTGGTTCAGATGTACCAGTAAATATTGGTTTTGATGCAACAAATAATGCAGACACTTGTTTCACAAATGATAGGGGAGGGATTATATAAGACATTGCAGAGCAGTTCTCTGTCCTCCCAGATATGCAACGAGTGACTTTCACTGCTGTCAATAAATGCAAGACTCTGGCATATGTTTCTTGTACGGAGGATTATATTCTTAGTTGGATTCTCTGGCTGCAGATTTGATGCCTAGCATTTTGTTCATGGACATCTGTTCATAGAGCACTGATATATACATTTATTGAGCCAGATAAAACCTCTTTAAAATCTGTTTTCCAAGGAGGACCTGGCAAGACAGCAGCACGACTAGGTCCTCAGCTCGAGTTAAAGTGACCTAATTTCTTAACTAGTGATGTTTTTAGCATTGTGGTGGTTTGTGACCTACACAATATGGCAATTGTTTCCACAATTACACATGTATGTGAAAAGGGTTGTCTAGAATTTTATTTTAATAAAAAGCATTTCTTCAGACGTCAATGTGTGCACCAAATTATGAAAGTTTTACATTAGTAGATAAATCAGAATCATTGGCTGTTAGTAATGTCAAATGAAAGTGTATATGTAAAGTGGGGAGAAAAAAGGTGCTGTATAAATAAAGATTATTATTATCCATCACACTTATCCCTATTGGAGTAGCGAGGGGTGCTGGTGCCCATCTCCAGCTGTCAATGGGCGAGAGGCGGGGTTACACCCTGGACAGGTCACCAGTTTGTCACAGGGCAACACAGAGACAAACAACCATTCTCGCGCACACTCACGCCCAAGGAGAATTTAGAGAGGCCAATTAACCTAACAGTCATGTTTATGGACTGTGGGAGGAATCCAGAGTACCCAGAGAGAACCCACACATTGTTAGGATATCAACAAGGTCAAGTGGAACGAGCTGTTTATCCCAGAACTGCATGGCACACTTAGATGGCACTGACCCAAAAGATTGGCACATATCTATCAGATACCACCCTGGAGGTGACGCAGCTTCCCTGCTGATGTCACAGTTTGGATGTGTACCGCCCTTGTATGGGTGTGTCCCGAGATCCCTTTATAATGTTTGCGTGATGAGCACTCGAGGCCTCCTGCCGATCAGGGGCCCATCAGCGCTGGTGTGACTGTAACTATTTCTCTGTCTTTACCTAGATAAAATATAACTAAAAGCATACTTGTCTGTTTTATGCGTCCTACATTCAAGGTAATAAGTAAGTGGGGGTCGCCTGACTGGGTAAAACGAACTGGGTCCACCGAGGGTGCTTCACCGTAGACACGGCACGGTGAAACAGTAACAAAATGGTGTTTCCGCCCGGACCCAAAGGACGACATACCACCTTCCGTTTTTTCGGTCAGGACGTCATTCCGGAAGAAAAACACACAGCTTGCGGCCGCAACAAAAGGTAAGGAGATTTCATTCATCTCCTAGTGTCTTTTTCTTCCTGGAGGGCCGACTTTTTGTATTTCTAAAGGCAGAGAAAGGTTTGAGGATAATTGTTTGCAAACGTGTCGATAAGAATTTGGGATTTGCGTGCGGTCACAGAGGTGAGAGTCCGGGAATCCTTGGCCAGGGTTCCGAAAATACTGTGCACCTTGAGAATTTAGGGTTTAAAAGGTCCCCTTGTTAGGCACAGAGGAAAATACGTGTTCCTCTGTGCGTAGCATAAAAGCGGCCATTCTGACAGACACGCCTGTGCGCGTGGCTTCTTAAACATTGTGTAGCCTAGAAAATGTGGGTTTAGAGCTCCCTTATTTTCCGCGAGGACGAACATAAAAATCTTCGTCTTTGCGGTAATATAAAAGCAGCCTTTTTCGAAAAACGAGCGCGTATGAGACTGAGAACACGCGTGGCTTCTTAAACATCGTGTAGCCTAGAAATTGTGGGTTTAGAGCTCCCTTATTTTCCGCGAGGACGAACATAAAAACCTTCGTTTTTGCGGTAATATAAAAGCAGCCTTTTTCGAAAAACGAGCGCGTATGAGATTGAGACCGGAGGTACCTGCTGAGTTAACTAAAGATTGGCCAGAGAGAGTGTGAGTGTGTATGTGTGTGTGTGTGTGTGTGTGAGACACGTTATTGTCATTGAGCCGTGGAAGTGAAGTGAAGGGTAAGGGCCTTCTCATCCTGAGTACACTGGCTCATTGAAATTGCCGTGTAAAAACACAATAATAAGGCATATAGGAACATAATAAGTTTTGGTGTCTGAGAGATAAAAAATAAGCTCTCATTGGACCGGGGTCAGGACGCTGTCCCAGCAGGTTGGCCAAGACGTGTGAGTGCTGGAATGGCTGAGAATCAGGCAGAAAATGAGCTCCAGGGGGGTTCTTTAGGAACACTGCTGGAGACAGGAAAAAGGAGCATAATGGCAAGCTTTCCACACAGAGATGCTGAAAACCATTTAAAACAATTTGAGGAGTGGTGTGAAAAAATGAGGAGAGACGGGGTTTTTGGTGATACAGAAGGGTCACCACCAGAGGCCGAAATGTGCACTTACTATTTGCAGATGTTAAAAAATAGATTAGCCCTAGCACAAGTAGAAACGGGTGATGAAGGTGAGTTTGCTCGAGAAAAATACCAAAAAGAGGAAATCAAAATAGCAGGCTTGATAAAACTAACTGAACTGTATTTCAGCATGTGCTTCTCAGGCCTCGACAAACAACAAGAGAGTGAAAATCTGCAGGGGGTAAGGGAATCATCTTCTTTCAAACAAGAAGGTAAGTACACAACTATGCAAAACAATCTGCATGGTGATAAGGGAGAACTGTTATCCAAGGCCAGGAGTGTGGTGACTTCATCAGACCCTCCGGTGCAGGTGCCTGGTATGGTGTTATGTGGGGGACAGATAAGCTGTGACGTAAGACCCAGATGTAACCTGCATTCTAGCGAAACTGATCTTTCTTTACCTGCAACAAAACAAAGTGTGCAACTGCCATTGTTTCAGACTCACAGTGCTACAGGACAGGTGAATGCAGCTGTTTACAGCCCTCTTTCATGTGCTGACAACGTTCATCTGAGGCACATGTTCCCTGATCCCAGAAAAGGGGCGCACCTTTGGATCAAAGCATTCGTGGAGACTTTAAGCGGGTATGTATTGGCTATTGGTGATGTGAGGACTGGCTTATCAGCATACCTGGAACCACAAGAGGTACATGCGGTTGAAGTCTCTGCTGGAACTGACGTACTAGGAACAGCTGCTCCTTTGGCCCCAGTGGCACGGCAACTTTGGAGCACATTGAGGACATTTTTATCCAGTAAGTACGGATTCTGGCCTTTTTAAATGACACTACACGTTGGGCAGGGGAGACGGCTTCAGCATATGTGAACAGAATGTTGAAAGTTTGCGCGCAAGCTGTCTGTCTGATATTGTTGCCTTCGTCATGTCTTGTACAATATATTGTGTCTGTTGAAATGAGATTATTGAGTCAGAGTGAGTGGGGGAGAGACTGCTTGGATCCGCGGATATTGAGTGTGTCTGTGTGTGTGTGTGCAAATGGGTCTTTGTGTGTAAGTGAGGTTACAGATAAATGTATTTGTGTTTTGTTTTGTTTTGGGGGTTTTTGGCGCAGGGGGGTGTTCAAAGTGCAACCAGTTGGTCGGGGCAGTTGGATTAATAAGAAAAAGAAAAGCGAAAGTTTTTAATAAAATAAAAAATAAAAAGGAAACGGAAACGGAACTAAAAGGGCGTTGCACCGGGGAAGCGTTTACGTGGGGACCGACTGGGACTTCCGGTGTGGATAAAATTGTTCGTAACTATTAAATGCAACGTATAACTTTCAAAAAGGGGTAAGCGTCCAGGTGTCTGCGAGACACAGAGTTGTATCCTTGCGGGGCTGAAGAGTAAAACCGTGTTTGGACGAAACATTCGGGGGTCGTAGCCAGCGCAAGCTCTCCACTTTTAAACTAAGCGGGAACTTAACATGTTGAAAATACATCTTTCGGCGTTGCTATAGACGTTTAAAAACTATGAAAAACATAGAACTATTTAAGACAGTCAGAAAAAGCAGGCCTGCACGTGTTTGTCTGTCTGAATGTCATCTTTGTATGTAAATGTATGTATTTGTGTATCGTATGTAACTAAACGTTCGTCTGTGTGATGTTCATGGTTTCAGAATGTTCATTTGTTTTGGGAGAACTGCAGCTCCGTAATTCAAATGACGTTTTTAATCATGAACTACGTTAACTAAAAGCGGAAGAAAGGTAAAGAGAGATTTCAATAACAGTTTGTTTTCTTCCCACATTAAACATCCGGCCAAATTAAATTGTTACACTGAGAGATGTTAACGTGTCTTAAACAGAAAATATCCCAGGGCTGTAGGAACTACTTGGGACTAGGGATAAAGGTTTTTGTTGTTGTTTGGAGCTTAATTATGCAGAACAGTAACCAGAGGTGTTGGGGCTGTATTCAGTTATGCTATTAGATTGTGCTTGGCTTGTGTTTGTCAATGAATTCATGACAGCTGAAATAATAACAGAGTAAAAGCTTTTATATTGTAATTTTGGAACATTAATAAAATGGCAAACAGCATATGGGGAGCATATGGGAGAATGTTTGGGAGAAATGGAACTGGATGGGATATGTTTAAAGGGGAGATTTTTAACTAAGGATTTTACAGCTGCCTAAAAAGAAAAATTTAAGAGCATTAAGATATACATGATTTTTGATTTAAATAGATGAGACAAACTGTGCTTTAACTGTATGGGACTAAATATGGTTGCTTTTCTAAGGGTTCTGTATTAATTTATTTTATTTCTTTTTACTGGGGATTTGAATGCAGCTAATGAGAAATTTTGAGAAGTGTCAAGATATCACAAGGCCACATTAAGCATGTCATCAGTTACAAAAGCATCTGATGTTATTAGTTATGCTGAGCTGAGGCAAGCCTCAGAGGGTCAGTTTAATCTGAAACAGGACAATAGATATGATAAACAAATCTGACCATGATTTAAACATCTGAATGTTTATGGCAAGGCTGGGTCTGTGTGTTCTGGCCTGGGGGCACGAAAAGTATGTCAGAGGAAAAAAAATAAAATAAAGCCACCTTCTCAATGTGCTGAATTACGGGGAAAACTCTTATCATGTATAGAAAAACACCAGAAGCTCAAAAGCCTGAAAGAGAAAATGGTTGCTTTAAAGTTTCACCCTTGACCAATTAAGATTGAAAAGCATTAATAACTAAGTTTGCATGATCAAAAGAACTAGAGAGAAATCAAAAGAATGCTGTAAGATATTGGGAGACACATAATGCACTCCTGGGGAGACTTTTTACTTTAGGGTTTTTATTTTGTGCATTTTGATTATTTCTTTGTTAAATGATTCCATTGCTTTAATTTTTACATCACCAGCGGCAAAAAAGTGACAACATTTAAGGATGTTCGGCAGATAATTTAAGAAAAGGAGAAGTATTAATACAAAACGCTGAAAGAAAAGGAACAACAGATTCCTACCTCCCCTGGACCAACCAAGAACTTAGACACATCACGTTAAGAACCAAGACACTAAAAAAGACCAGGTTTTCTTTTGTCACCTAATACACTAACAGAATTGTTTTTCTCTGAGTTACTTCTTTTAGATGATGTGAGATGAAACTGTAGAGCCACCTTTTGTTCCGACAGAAGACTCTGGAAAGTGAGCTCTTTCAGGCCGTATGGTAAGAAGTCATGATCTAAAATGGACGTGCAGGGATTGACAAAAGTGACTAAATTATGCTAAGTTTAACAAACTTATGACAGGTAATAGTGAGACCTTCTTGGCAAGGCAAGGCAAATTTAGTTATAAAGTACAATTCAGTATTCAGTATCCTTCTAGCGGTAAGAAGGTGGCTTTGGAAATTGTTCATGTACCTCTTCCAACTGTTCCACTCTCCACTGACTCACATTAACATTTCTATCCTGTTCTCTGCTTTTTCTTGCAAGGAAACCTGGTCATATATAATTGGAATGTGCTAACGGAGAGATTTTAGTCTCTTTTTAGGCATTCTCAGAGACAAGTTAGTACCAAGCGGTGCCACAGTGGGCCAGAGGACGGAGAAAAAGGTGATGTACTTGACTCCTGCCTAATCCAGTTTTTAATCAAATTTAGAAAAAAAAAAAAAAAAAAAAATCAGTAATTTTTGCAGAAGCTGCATAGAGGTTTAATGGGGAATGTGATGCTACAAGGTTAAGAGAAATGCTTTTTATTAATGAACTTATACAAAGAGGTTGAACTGTCTGTAAAATATTTTGCTTGGATAAATTTTTAAGGGATCAAGATCTGGGGTAAAGGTGAAAAACTTCAAGAATAATTTTGTTTTAGAGGGAACGATGTGGTTGATTTTGTTTTGAGACAGTTTTCTTGTAATTTTTGTTTTGATTTTTTCTTTTCAACTTATTTACACTACACTACGGATGAAGATGGACAATTCTTGTATTAGACAATTTGATTTTGGACAAAATCCATATTGGCAAAATGCTGGCAGAATTCCTTGTGGTTTCAGACACAACGATTGGAGAAAGAATATTCATGGACAACGCTTGTCCTGGAACGATGTTGTGCTGTTGAACTGAGACATGAGGACTGAAAATGGAGAACTAATTGCGGGGGCAAAGACAGAGGCATCGGAAAACCTTCAATGGACCGCAACACGAAAAAAAGATGAGTTGGCAGACACCCCTTCTGCATTTCACATCAGATTTTCCTGCACATAATTAAAACACAAAACACACATTTGAAACATACACATTGGCGGATGCGCTTAGAAGAAAACTTTCAGATTAAAAGCAATCAAGATTATTATTAAACCCCTAGGATGTTAATTGTTTTAAGTCAGAGCTGTTATTAGCGAGCGATAAGAGGGTCAAACGCATTCGGACAAGTGGTACTGGTCTGGAAACAAAGCTGGTAGAGATTTTGGGCCGCTAATAAGAAGGATTTTCTTTTACTTTTCTAACAAAGTTTTTATTTAAATCATTTAAAATACATATAGATATGTTTTGGAATTTTATTAACCCCACAAGGGGTTTTGAAGTAGATTCAAAGAGGCACCTTTAAGATACAATAAGCTTCATAAAATACATCATGCATGAGAAGAAATAGGGGGAACCGCTAAAAGACATCCATTTTGCACCAAAATATTAAGTTACGGGATGAGAGCATAGAGCAGCTTAAGTAATTATGCTAAACCTAAAAGGTTTGACAACTTATATTGGGGATTACATAGAGGGGCCGTTTAAACGTAAAAGGAAAGTGGATAAGAACAATGTATGCTATTACATCAATGGGCGATAATTATGATCATGAAAAAACTAGTGGGCGAAAAAGTTAAAGTAGGCATTACAGCAACAGTTAATAGCATAACCGACTGAACGAACGAGTGAGCAAGCTAATTTTTCAATATAAGCAGAATAACTGCAGGTTTAGAATAATGCCTTATTCTAATAAATAACTTGGGTAAATTAGGATTAAAGCACCAATGTAAATAGTTTGGAATTGTACGCAGTTACCTAAAAGGTGTGAGGAGACTTAAAAACTATCTGTTTAAACACAAAATAGCACAATAGTTGTTCTTTAACTAAATGTTAAAACATCCAGAAGAAAAGAACACATAAACATAGTTTAGCCATCTATTAACCTAGTGGTCTTTTAGACCAGGATAATCTAACGATCGTCCTCTTGTACATGCAGAAAAGTAATGAGGTCAATTAGATTAGTTGGACGTTTGGTATCTGGTCAGGACAGCAGAAGCACTCCTGGACACAAGATGAGGATAACAGCTCCAACATGATATCAATGCATGAGGGTTGGCTCTGAGGAACATCAGAGCTGCAATGGCATCAGACAGTGACACTACTGCTGTGATAAAGAAAATCTTGAAAAGAACTATGCATGACTGCTTTGCTTCACAGGTGATGGAATTCAACTACAAGGTTTCACGAACATGACATGGAGAGGTTGGCGTTCAGGAAACGCACCTAAAACACACTCTTGGACTCTTTGGGGTAAATGGGCTCTAAAGGGGGACACTTAACAGGAGAGAAACTGAAAGCCTGGGCTTACGACGAGAGACATTTCAGACAGGGGGTGTGGACACCCAGGAATGCTGCTGTGGTTTGAAAATGTCAAAGATCTGTCGCAGGTGGTGGAGTGTTTCAATGACCCAGGCGCTTGAAACCAGGTTGAACAGAGGAGACGACGTCGTGTTCCCACAGGGATTACCTGTAACCTAACACTGACTGTGAACAATTTTATGTTTGGGTTTGCTGGGGTTGCCAAAAGGAGCATCGGAGATGACTTTCTCTATCCTGACCAGGTTCACACTTAAAATGCAAAGAAAAAACAAAATTATAGAGGCCAAAACAAATACGGACACAGAGAAGTGTTTATACAAAGAATTCCACTATTCGTCAATTTAAGGTGCAGATACTAAGGCTAAACAAAGAATTAGAAGAAGGGCAAAACTTAAAGCTGATCATTTACCAATGGGTGGTCAATATTTAAGAGGTTTTAAAGGAACTGCACAATTTCTTCAATGATCACAACAGACAGTGATTGATGAAACAAACAAGCAAATTCTAGAATGGGAATTTTTAATCTGCTGGGACAAGACGGTACAAACATAAAATAAGGATTTATAGATCACTGGGTGATATAAGATCACAAAGGTAATAATAATAAATGTATGATAATGTAAGAAAATCACTCGGAGTAATGTCTGCTTAAAGTTTTTCAAGGATAAACTAAACACATGAGAACAAGAATTAGATACTTGTTAAAGGGTTGATTTACTTGGGGATATAGTTATGCTTGGATGTATTATCAATTAAACTAATGTTGAAAGACTGAAAAGGGTTTAAAGTCTCATAAAAAATCTATTTAGAAGCAGCATGGAGCTTCTTACATGGTCAGGGGGCGATGTGTCTAATAAGCAACAATGACTTACTGCTCACAGCATACTACAGTTTAAAGGTTTGTTTCAAACAAGATTCAAACAGGGGGACATAAGATAAAACTAGGGTCGCTTACAAAAGCGTTCTGTTAAAACAAGCAGAAGTGATTAAAAAATCAAGAATTAATGGGGTTAGAATTGCTCTTAGCTTCAGGTGGAGGGCGCATTCAACTAAAAGTCTTTTTGTTTGATGCACGTCAAGCTGAAACTGATTCACAGAACTACTTCCTGTCTCCGCCCTGGGCTACACCCACTTCCTGAATAGCAACCAATCACAACTCCGTGTGGGCGAGGGGCATGCACACACTTCCTTTTTCTCTTAGCTGAGCTTTTCAAAATAAGACAAGAAGTACATAGGGCTGCTTCTTATTAATATCACAACATTATTCTGCAAATATATATAGTGGAGCTTTCTTTTACAAACTTAAGGGTTTTTCTGTTGGACTTTTTAGAAAGGTGTGAAGTATTTTAGAGCTGGTTCAGTAAGAAGTTTCTGAAAGGTTTTAGTACAATTCCCTGTGTGCTAGATAAATTGAGATGAACCGTGTCACAGTAGCCATGAAACATATGATGATAAATTTCTATTGCAGAGATCTTTTCAACTGTTGGACAATTGTAAGGTGAGACACACATGGGAAAGCATTATAGAGAAATGCTACTGCAGATAACATTGAACTTTCAGAATTCTCCTTTTATATAAGGGTAATGCAAGATCTAATGATTACAGTAAAGGAGGTTAAGCTAAGAGCACAATAATTGTGAACGGAAATATCTGGATGTGAAAGTGTTTGAAGAAGGTAAATGAAAGAAGGATTGGGAGTCTTGATAAGAACACTAATTACACCTTGTTTCTGTTATCCAACAGTAAACAAGGCCTGGTGTCTGCCAACCATCTCAACAGAGCATTTTCCTGGGGATAAAATGCTTATTGCCTGAAAAAGGACAGGACACTCATTACCATCCAACTAAATCGTTTTTGTCCATGCTGAGGAATAAGAAGAGGACTTAAGAAGTTTGGGAGTACATGCCAGAGACCTATGGATTTGCCATGAAGGAGCAGTTGCCTGAGAACACTGAGCTGACCACTTATGCGCGAATAGATTCATGTCCGCCACGTGCTCAGACTGGCCTGACGTTTTTTACTTGCGTTATTGACGTACAGACACTTTTTATATCACAAAACTGATTTTTTCCTTTCTCTTCTCCACTGACTTCCATCACCATGTTTGATCTTATGTGTTATGATGTTTATACTGTGATGTTGCATTATGATGATCGCTATGGCTTTATGACTAAGAATGGAAACTCTCTGTTACAGACACACACACCAAGACCTACAGTTCTTGCAATCTTTTTGCTTTGTTATATAGAGAACCAGGATCTGATGGCTATCACAGATCCATAAGTTACTCGGTAAGGCTAATTTCTAGATTCAATACAGGGTGTCTTCTCGCTCAGATTGGCCCAGAGTGGGAGTGCCCTTGACTGGGGCTCCATCACTTTTTTGCCATTTCTTAGAGATGGTTTTTTGTGATGAAGACTCAGCCTGCCCTATGATGCCCCCTACTGGTACTCCTGGATTTGTGAGGTGTGAAGGTGATGGATCGTTGTCCATAGGAATGGAGAGTGGAGGACCGAGTAGGAGGTTTCTTGGGGTGGGGGTAGAGTAGACGAATTTGGCCTTGATTAAGGTACATCTTTAGCTTATCTGGTCTAAAGTAAACTTAAAATAATGTGCGCATAGGAACCTAAAACAGGCCTAGCTCAAATAGTTGAACCCTAAATTGTAGTTAAAATGCTTGGACTGTGGTGTTGAGTAAAAAATGATTCATGCTGATTGATGCTAAGATGTTTCCAGTGAAGTTTGTCCGGCCCATTTCTTGGAACTGTTTTCGTTGTGATGTGCCTTTGGGGCACACCAACAGGGGGGGCTAACGGACAACTGGACTGTTTTTACAAAGTGCTTTTCAGTCACACCAGCAGAGACTGTGTGACCCCAGAGACTGAACCGCACTATCGACTGCCATGGAGATCACAGATGGATGGACTCTGGAAGCCGGAAGCTGACGTGATTGGATTGCTTGGACTGGACGGAATGACCGACTGTTCTGGGAGAGGGACAGACTGAGAGCTGTCGTTCCACTGGTTGATCATCTTTGGTGATGTGCCATAATGACACATCATCAGGGGGACTGTTAGGATATCAACAAGGTCAAGTGGAACGAGCTGTTTATCCCAGAACTGCATGGCACACTTAGATGGCACTGACCCAAAAGATTGGCACATATCTATCAGATACCACCCTGGAGGTGACGCAGCTTCCCTGCTGATGTCACAGTTTGGATGTGTACCGCCCTTGTATGGGTGTGTCCCGAGATCCCTTTATAATGTTTGCGTGATGAGCACTCGAGGCCTCCTGCCGATCAGGGGCCCATCAGCGCTGGTGTGACTGTAACTATTTCTCTGTCTTTACCTAGATAAAATATAACTAAAAGCATACTTGTCTGTTTTATGCGTCCTACATTCAAGGTAATAAGTAAGTGGGGGTCGCCTGACTGGGTAAAACGAACTGGGTCCACCGAGGGTGCTTCACCGTAGACACGGCACGGTGAAACAGTAACACATGCACAAGGAGAACGTGCAAACTCCATGCAGGGAAAGCATAGGACTTGACCCCAGGAGCTTCTTGCTGCAAGGCAACAGCGCTACCCACTGCTCCACTGTGCAGCCTAAAATTCTTAAAATAAAACTAACAAACTGCCCAAGCAGCTATTATTAAGACACCACTATAGAATATTGTTTACCTTAATTGACGCTATATTTCAATCAACAAATCCTCTCTACTAGGCTAGTGAAACTTAACTTCCTTCATTGTCTAATGCAAAACGCAACGAGGAAGTGACAGCGTCAACAAAGGCATCAATTTGTGAATGGAAAGAAACATTATCTGATAAAGATCTACTATAATGAAATCATCTTTTCGGGGGTGGGGAACTCAGTTAAATTGAACTTAAAGGTTATTAAAAAATTATCATCTGATAATTTTTTTTAAAGTATTAAGGCAAGAATGTTTTGGTTTATGCACATTTTGAGCAAAAGCAATTGGCTCTAGGATTGTATTAAAGGCTACATTGAAATTATCACATTTAGTGTCTACATAAATGTTAAAATCCACCTATATAATGACCTGGGAAAGTGGAAATTTAAATAATTAAAGGGAATAGACTCATACTAGTCCTCTTGCAGCCAAGTTTCTGTGACACAAAAATCAATCTGATTATCAGAAATCCATTCATTGACTAACAAAATCTTTGAAGATCTGTATAACAAAGCATTTACCTTTTGAAGTCTTATGTTAATAAATTACACTTAATTATTTTTTGGTTCAAGTTGAGTCAAATTAATGTTTGAGATTTTTGTTTTGCTCTTTTTAAATGACTTTTTAATATATTTAGTTTTGGCCGTGGGAAGACACTGTCTCAATGGGGTAATGGGTGAGTAACAGTACAGATGCTTCAGCTCTGCTTCTTGGTCTGGACCCAGGGTTGTCAGCGTTAATCAGACTTCAGAGTCCAGATACTAGACAGTATATGATAGACAAATGTACTCATGTCAACATGTCCAAAATCACCATGGCTCAAAATGGTGATCTGCACCACATGATCTACTTTCAGAGATTATCACCGGTTATTGCAACCGTAAACTGCAGACAATACGGGCAGAGTTGCTCCCTCTGCCTTTATTCCCGTCGGCTCCTATGTCAGTCTAGAGTAGAAAAGACCCAGCCAATATGGCTGCAACGCAGGATGCACTCCAGCATGTAATGAGGTGGAGGAATATTTCAATTCAATTGAATTTTATTTATATAGTGCCAATTCATGATACACGTCATCTCAAGGCATTTTCAAAGTAAAATTCACTCAGATTATACAGATTGGTCAAAAAGTTTCCTATCAAAGAAAACCCAAAAGATTGCATCAAGTCTCTCCAAGCAGCATTCACTCCTCCTGAAAGAGCGTAGAGCCACAGTGGACAGTCGTCTGCATTGCTGATGGCTTTGCAGCAATCCCTCATACTGAGCATGCATGAAGCGACAGTGGAGAGGAAAACTCCCCTTTAACAGGGAGGAGAACCTCCAGCAGAACCAGAACCAGGCTCAGTGTGAACGCTCATCTGCCTTGACCCACTGGGGCTTAGAGAAGACAGAGCAGAGACACAGAAAGCACAGAAGCTCACATTGATCCAGGAATACTTTCTATGTTAGATGGTAATAGTGGATGATCTGCCTCCCCTGGATGATGTCACAGCTAACAGAACGGCAGACCAGGTCTACCTGCTATGAAGAAAAGAAAATAACAGAGAACAGAAAGGTAAAAGATGAAATAACAATAAGCAATGCAAATTGGAGAACAGTAGAACTCAGCAGAGTGAGAAAAATAGACCCTGATGTCCTCCAGCAGCCTAAGCCTATAGCAGCATAACTACAAAGATAGTTCAGCATAAGCTAAGCTACTCTAACTAGAAGCTTTGTCACAAATAAAAGTTTTAAGCCTAGTCTTAAAAGTAGACGGGGTGTCTGCCTCATGGACCAAAACTGGGAGTTGGTTCATCAGGAAAGGAGCCTGATAGCTAAAGGATCTGCCTCCCATTCTACTTTTAGAGACTCTAGGAACCACCAGCAGACCTGCAGTCTGAGAGTGAAGTGCTCTGTTAGGAACATACGGGGTATCAGAGCTCTGATATATGATGGAGCTTGATTATTAAGGGCGTTATGCGTGAGAAGGAGAATTTTAAATTCTATTTCAGTTGGTTATATTCACGGTGTCTGTAGTGCTGCAGCGCAAGCGGGTCTCTATAACTCATGTGTATCTTCACTTATTTTAGAGCCCAAATAAGCGACTTCACTTTCAGAAACAAGCCCAAATAAAAACCTCACAGAATTTACAAGCGACTTTAGAAAAAAGAAGCCAAGAGTCATGTCAGTGAGCGCGGGTCGGTTATGCTACAGTCTCCACTGCACACTTAGCATTCTTGGAACAACAGAAAGTGCCAAGGATAAAAGAGTGGTGTGTGTTTTTTGACACACAATTAACATGCACAATTGTTTTTGACATTATGGTATAACAAAGTTACATGTTAAAACTGACAGCCCTAATTTAAATCTGACCTAGTTTAGTTTCACCTTGTATAATTCATGCATAAAACAGTGAACCTAAGGAACTAAGGAAACCCAGCAGTGTTTGATTAACAGAATTCACTCCTCCTGGATGAGCATGCCACCGTGGAAGGTCACTCGCATTGTCTCGTTGACTTTGTAACGTTCCCTCATATCAAAGATGCATGTATTGTCAGTGGAGAGGAAAACTCCCTTTTAACAAGGAGAAACCTCCAGCAAAACCAGAATCAGGCTCAGTGTGAACGGTCATCTGCCTCTGTTGGGGGTTAAGGAAGAAAGAGTAGAGACATAAAAACAGAACATAGGAGCACAAATTGATCCAAGAGTAATTTCTGTATTAGAAGGTAATGGCAGACCAGCTCTATAGGTGCCCTTGAGAGCCGTTCAGAGGAGGAAATCCAGTTTTCGGCCTCTGCAGTAAAAACAGGAGGACAGTGACCTCTGGTGTTCAGAGGAGGAACTCCAACCTTCTGAGAAGTTCCTGGTTTATCAGTGAAGGAGGAAGAGAAGCAGATTTAAAATCCATCAGCAGCTCAGGATGAAGGTCTGTCACACTTTGATCTGCTTCTTTTTCCTCAGTGAGTACATTATTTTATTTCTAGTAGTTTCTCTGACCTCCAGTTCTTCATCCTCACAGATCCTTTACGGTCCATCAGTGAGTTATTTAACTTGTTAAGTTTAGATGAACAAAACTGTGATAGAGCTCAAGAGTCCGATGTTTTGGAGGACTCCTTTATGGAACTTTAAGGTTATTTAAAAAAATAGAGAAAACCACGTTTTACTTAATATTTTAATGAAGAGGAATATCAGAGCAACGGGGAACCACTGACTGCTGACAGAGATAAAAGAAAATTAAGAAAATGTCATTCCTCTGAAGGTTTTTTTTAAACTAAACTGTTTATGCCTCCAGTTCTATCTCTTGCATCCTGTTGATTTTCTGGTAAAAATGCAGATGCTGTAATGCTCAGGATTTAAACTTTTTACACTAAAACAAAAGTTGAAAGTTGAAATTTAAATGTAGTCGAAGAAACAATACAGTTACCTCCCTCAGAGCTCAGAACTTGATATTTTGGAGAACTGTTGGTTTTCTACAGCTGAAAATATTTTAAAGAAACAGAGGAAACAATTTTTTGTTTCACTGTATTTAAAACACCCGAAGAGGAACATGGAAGCAGAAGTAATGGACCGAGTGCTGCAACACCCAGAACCTCCTTAAAGACACAAAGCAGAGCAAATGTTTTATTTCTCCAAAACGTTACTTTGCAAACGTCTTCAGGGGAGATTTTATCAGCCGTCAGAAATAAACCGGAAGGTTGTTGGTCCAAACACTCATTTAGAGAAATATGCAGAACTGGTTTGAGACTCTGGGTGGAATTTAAATTTATTGTAATATTCTGGTTGATTATAACTGTAGGAGGTATTTCTCTGCTATTGATTATTTTTTATGAATGTGTTTATTTTCTAGCTGATTGACCTCTAGTTAGTATTTTTGTTTAATTATTGTTATGTAGAATGAATTAGTTTAGTAGTGACTTGTTTAGTTTATATGCTTGTTTTGTTAAGTGCATGGGTATTTTGGGTTAAAGGTGTAGGCTTTAGGTGCATCAGCAGGCGGTGGTCATTTGTTTTTGTTTTTTTACCAGTCTATCATTTTTATCTTGAGTCAAGATGGCAGTCTTTCAGGCTATCAGACCGTCATGGAGGAGCCAGAGCAGCAAAGGCAGCAAGTAACACTGTGACATGTACCTTGTTGTTTTCCTGCCATCTTGCAATAAACCCACCACAGAACTGCGTAAACCACAAACTTATGACGGATCTAATGACTATTTCAGTTACATTTGCCTTGAGTTTGGTCACTCATAATTTTTTTCTGGTTTGGTTTTTATGGACAAATAGTAACAACATAACTGTATTGCAATTATATCTTGTTATGCAATGACATTAACTACTGACTCTTTATCTCAGCTGCTCTGCAGGATGGAGAAACTGTGAAGATCTACAAAACAAAGGAAGGAGGAAGCATCACCATTAGATGTGAATTTGGTTACTCTGGAAGCAGGAGGTTCTTCTGTAGGAGAATCTGTGAAGGAAGAAATATTCTCATTGAAACAACTAAAGACAGAGCTCAGAGCGGCAGATACTGGATTAAATATGAAGATAGAGGTTATCGGTCCTATGATTATCTTTATGTGAGCATCACAGAGCTGAAAACGTCAGATTCAGGATGGTATCGGTGTGGCTCTATTACATGGACAGGAACTCTATATGATGATTTTCATCTGGATGTGACAGAAGGTGAGTTTTCTGGGTTTAAACATTTCATCAGATCTCCTTTAAAATGCCGTGTTTAAATTGTGACTAATGAGGACCCACATATACAATAAAAACGAGACAAACATCAGTGTTAGCCTCTAATATGGTTTTGTTTTATTCCCACATCCTGAGATTCTTCAGAACCAAAATGGACTCTGGGACCTTTTATAAAACCAACTTTGGGGGGAGTGGTGGCCTAGTGGTTAGAGCACAGAGCTTCAGTCAGAGAGCTTCGGTCCCAGAGGTTCTGAGTTCAACTCCCTCAAGCTGCCATTCTGGGTCCCTGAGCAAGACACTTAACCCCCAATTGCTCCCCAGGCGCCGCACAGTGGCAGCCCACTGCTCCCCAAGGGGATGGGTTAAGATGCAGAAGTGAATTTCTCCATTGTGAGATCAATAAAGTTCAATTATTATTATTATTACTTTTCTCCCAGCAGCCTCTACAGCAACAACACCACCACAGAGTCTGAGTTCCTCACCTTCTCCATCCTCCTCTGAAACCAGCAGCAAACACCAAGAGGAACCAGCTGCAGCTTCAGGTACATCATCTGTTCATGTTTGGAGACGTTCATGTGATGATTTGGGTCCATTAAAGTCCAACGTTGTTCCTCAGTAATGGTCAGACCTGTTAAAGGAAAAATTGTTGGAAATAAAGAGTCCAGAGTTAAAATTTAAGATGTTTACATGTTTGTAGATAATTGAACTTAAATTATTCTCAATTAATGAAAATGTTATGTGAGGGGTATTTGGACTCAGAAGCAGAACATGAGTTGATTCAGATTTCATGAAGTAGTCAACAGGTCTAGTGTTAAATTATTGTTGGATCAATGGCTGACAGGCAGACAGAGCAGGAGTCATGAAACACCAGGAGGACAAGAAGAAGTAGAAAGAACTGAGATGTTGGACACAAAGAGTAAAATCTCTAAAAAAACAGAGCTCTAAAAAAACGTAGTTTACTGGACCGGCACCACACTGTGATGATAAGTGGATAAAACCTAATAAAGCCTGCAGCGTCTCATCACTGCAGAACGTTCTGAAGGTCTTTAAAACAACAAAAGCTGTGTGCTCTGAATTAATTAAATTCGATTCAATTGTATTTATATAGCACCAATTCATGCAACATATCATCTCGAGGCACTTTCCAAAATGAAGCTGAAGGCGCAAGTTCAATCGAAGAAACTCATCGCCTGCCTCCATTCAGAGTTCGATACGCCTCTGATGTGAGCCAATCAGCTACGAACCGCACCACCATGAAGCCAATCAGCATCCCGCACTCATCTTAAAAGCAACTTCAAATCCACGTCTCAGCCTGCTTACCAGCAAGCGCAAACGGATTGCATGTTGGATTTCGAATCAGATGTCCGATTCAACCCACCCCCAACCCCTTCTCCACCATCGTAGCTGAGTTCATCTAGCTTCCAAGACGTTCCTCCATCCTCAAACCATCAGAGTGTTTTCTCCCTTCAGTCTTCATCACTCCCTATCGCCTGTTATTGGTCCGGCAGAAGACCACCATGTTGGGCCCGGTTCTGCCAGAGGTTTCTTCCCAAAGGGGAGTTTTTCCTCTCCACAGTCGCTTCAAGCTTGCTCATCATGGACAGTTCATGCAAACCTGTGTTTATCAAGTTGGACATCTATCTTAAACAGATCATCATATGGACTGAACAAACTTCTTCTATCTCCACTCCACCACCAGTTTCAGACCTGGGGGGAACATCCCTGTTCTCATACATCTACTTATGCATATTAAAGTATAATTCAGCATTAATGTTCCTGCCGAGGTCTGAGCGCCAAAGACTTAAAATATTGTATCAATAAAATCCTTCTAATTGCCATTTCTTTCTCTGTGAGTTTTTCAGATTGAAGTATAATTCAATCAGATTATACAGATACAAATTTTCTATATAAGGGAGATACACCTTCTGTTTATTATCAGCAGCTGATGAAGGAAGAACATTAATGCACTTGGTATGTTTATGTGGAACATAAGAGTTTCTGTAATAAACTAAATAAACTCAGCAGTAAACATCCCTGCAGGTCTGCTGCTTTATGTGGGTCTGGCTCTAGTCTTCCTGATCCTCCTGTTAGCTGCAGCTCTGCTGATTTTCTTCAAGAGGAAAAGCTTCGGTCAACAGAAAGGTGAGTTACACGATAAGGAGAGGGTATTACCTACTACTATAAACTAGAAGATTATTCACACACTTGACAGTTATCCTAATCTCTCTTTGGAAATGACAACCATCTCCACCAAAAGTAATAACAATTTATCAACAGTATCATTAAAAAATGATATTTCTCTGTTTCTAAATTTTCCCATAAAATGGTATGTTGAAATCATTTAGACTTAAACTCTTAATGTCTTTACTTTATTACAGCCAGTCGAGCCCTTCTTTTAATTTCTGTTCATCTCTTTTAAATTTTCCGCTGATATTTTAACAATTTATTTTTGTTGACGAGCTCCAAGTCTTTGAGGTTGGAAGGCCTCCTTACCATCACCCTAATCTTTAGCTCCCTCCAGATTCTGGACCGCTACAAAATGTTAATGTTACTTCCAGTCAGATTGTGAAAAATTCTTGGCTTAACTGAATATAAACAATTCATATTTATAGTCAATCTTTGCAACTTTTATACTGAAACTTAATAATATTGATAAATATATTTGATAAAGCCAACCAATAGAAGTGACTTTATCCTGAGGTGATGCTGTGTGTGACGGTGGAGAAAAACTTTTTTTCTATTTTTACCTAAACTACTTTTCTTATTTTAAAGATTCACAGATCTTATGATCTAAATATAGTCATGAGCATAAACAATGCATTCCTTTCATACTGTGCATATGTCAAATATTGAATAAACCCAGGATTCTCAGTGCATCCTCCATCAGACTGTAGCTGGATCAGGTTCCTTCTGACTGAAGGACACAACAGTCTGAAGGTCCAGCAGAGAACTGGAGCTCAGCTTTTACTGGGGAGACTTGAAGCAGACGAACATTTCAACAGCGACTGTTGCTGCATCTTTTCTGTCACTGATGCAGACAGAGTTAGTGTGGAAACATTAGTCTGCTACAAGTTTACACAACACATTTAATAACTGATCGCTGAGCTCATCCTCTCTTTTTATTGTGAAACATGAAATGTTCTAGAGGAGCTGGAGTACAGGTCATGAGGAGCTCAATAGGAACCTGCTTTTATTTTTACCTGATGTCAGTGATCAGAATCTGAAACCCTTCATCTTTTGCTGTTTTACATAAAACTGCATTATGACTTCCACTTTAACAGAAACTGAAGCCAATAATGCAGAATTTACTCAACCGGAATGCGTGCCTAATTTCAATTAGAAAAAATTTAATTGCTTTAAATTAGATAATTCATCCTCACATCAACTGAACTGCATGTTTTTCAGGTTCTCCAGAAGAAACATATTACAGTAACGTCTCCAAGGTAAGTAAGGAGGGAAGTGAGGACGGAATTAAGGAAAGAAGGAGTTACGGAAGGAAGAAAGGAGGAAAAATTAAAGTGTAACTCACCCCGCTACCAAAGCCTTACTCTGCCCAATCTTATACTTGAAAAAGTGGCTGGTGAAAAAAAAAAATCAATAGAAAGACCGCACAACTCACCATTCAAACTTCAACTCGGGAAGGAGCTGCTTTTATACTCCACAGCAGCTGAGATGCTGACACGTCACTTTCTCCAAATGTCGTCACTTTGTTTTTTTTAAATCAATTTCAATATTAATTCAAAATTCAATGCAAGAACGTGTTAGGCTCAGAACGGGTGGACCCAGTATTCGAGGCAGACAAACAGTTTAGGTTTAACAGTTTATTAAGATCGGCAACGGAGCGGGAGGCGTTACCGTCTACAGCGGGAGCCTCTGGTCTTAATGTCCAGTTGAGATCCTGTAGCAGAGGTAGATCCCAGCTGGCGGATCGTCAATCCTGCGCGGCGATTGCCGCTCAGAGACTCCAAGAGGCAGGTGTATCGGAAGTCGGAAGACAGGCAGGAGATCAGAACCGTGAGGGCAAATGTGAGCAGGATGAACCGTAGAGCGAAGCCAAAGACGAAGTCTGGGACGTGGTCCAAGGTCTGAGCCAGGAGATCAGAAAGCCAGTGAGGTGCCGAAGGACAATCAGGACGAAGTCAGGTCACAGTTCCAGGTTCGATACACAGTGGGCAGAGATCAGGCGGGTAGTCAGGACAGGCAGAAGTAGGAACACAGATCAGGCAAATCAGAATCAGCCAGGAACAGGCAGGCTCAGAGGTCGAAAGGCAAACAGGTCAGGATCAGAAGTCAGAACAAATAACGCTGGAATAAGTCTCACAAATGCTCGAAATAAACTGGCACTCTTGTCTGGTCTTAGAGCTGGTTATATACTAGTGAGAGCAGGTGGAACAGATCTGAAGTGATGAGGAATGGGCGGAGCTAAACAGGTGGGTGACATGAGATTAGACCAGACAACAGTGCCGAAATCATGACAGAACGCCGTTAGACCATAGGAGGACGCCACACTGACGGTTTTAGAAACAAAAGCAGGATTTAAACAAATATGGAGTAAATTGTCAACATAATTGGCAGAATATGTAGACAGCAGTATAAAAACACCATGTTAAAAGTTTATAAGCATAAAAAAGATGATTTTGGGGGTGAGTTACCCTTTAAATAAAATGAATGAAAGGAAAGGGAAAGGAGGAAATAAAGAAGGAAGGAAGGAAGGAAGGAAGGAAGGAAGGAAGGAAGGATCAATAATGAAAATGAGCACTGCTCATAAGTCAACATCTATACTAACATTTAAATTAATAACAGATTTTCTGAAGTTTCTGATAGTTTAGCGAATCACTATATTCTGCTCTGCATGTAGAGAAATAAAAACAAACATAAAAGTGCAAACAAAAACTTTCTGCTTGTTTCCTTCCAGGCTAAAGAAGACGAAGTAGAGTACTCTGAGGTGCATCTGTTGAACGATACCACTACTTCGTCCAACAGCGCCCCCTGTGGTCACGCAGATAAAGTCATCTACTCTGAGCTTCAGCAAGCTGTGAGCTCTGCAAACCACAGCAATGATTCTGCTCTTTATTCCAACATTACTTTACAGCAGTAATTTGCTGAGGATCTGCTGTTTGTGGTCATCAGAGAAACTCATTAAGTAATCAGGTATGAGCTTAAGAATAATTCTCATCATTTCAACATACAATCCAATGAAACGTGTCCTCTGCATTTAACCCATCCCTCAGGGAGCAGTGGGGCTGCCACTGTGCAGCGCTCAGGGTGCATTCTGGGGTGAAGGGCCTTGCTCAGGGACCCATAGTCGCAGTCTGTGGGAGTCCAACCAGCAACCTTGCACCCTCTCCAGGAGACATGCACCCTGCTCTCTAACCACCAGGCCACCACTCCTTCACTTCAACATAAAGTTAGCTTTACTACTGTTTAGATTCCTCTAAACTACTAATTGTGATTATTCAATTTATTTATGACTCTCATTAATGTCTCAATCAACGTCTGTCAGAATTTGTTCATGAATATTACAGACCTGACCACCATGATCTAATCAAAAATGTTTCTCAGCCCTGGTCCTCAGGTCCACTGTTCTGCATAGAGAAGCTGTGATGACCTCAGAGGTTTGTCAGAAACTCATCATAACTTAATAATAAGCCTCCAGGTTGAATCAGGTGTGTTAGAACCAGAGGTGGCTAGAGCAGCCAACAATGTTACATGAAGAAAACTTCATAATAAGGTGCTACGGGATTTATATTTCATTTCAAAATTATTTATATGCTTAAAAATAACCAGAACAATGAAGCTTGTGTAACAATAAGAAGTTTGACTTTAACATGAACTGTACTGGTTTTATATTTCATTTGAAAATTATTTATTTACTTACAAATAATATATCAAAACAATGAAATATGACTTTAACAAAAACTGTATGTGTGTTTCTGTGTTTTGTGCATTTTTAGTTAAAACACATTTGTTCTTCATTCAGTGAAATCACTAGAGGAGGTAGAGCAGCCAGGAGTTTTACTCAAGTAAGAGTAGCTCTACTTTAAAATAATGTTGTTCAAGTAAAAGTAAAAAGCACAGGGCAGTAAAAGTACTCCTAGAAGGTCATTTATTTTATACAGTTACTCAGATAGATACAACCGAGTAAATGTAACTAGTTACTGCCCTCTTCTGGTTAAAGTCTGAGTTACTGAGCAGCAGGTGTTTTTTTTACTGCAGGGAAAGTTCATGTTGTCTGATTGTTTCTGAAAGCAGGAGCTTCTACTTACAATAGTTTTTTGTTTCAGGATCATGAAAACATAAATCTATGAAAGCCACCGTGTTGTTGGTACAAGAGATTAAATAAACTGAAATACATTTTTATTTCTTCATTACCCCTACACCTCTAATAGTATTGTTACAGTTGATATTTCAGGCTAAATGATGCCTCTGCTTTGTACGGTCTTCGCTTTCTGCTACTCCAGAAGAACCAACGATATGTTTGTGAACGTTATCATGTTTAGTAAAGCTAAATGCTAACATGCTGCTGTTTTGTTTGACTTCCACTTGTAATGGATATTTCTAATGATAATAAAACATTTGATTAAAAAGCGCCTTTCACAGAACTCCAGGACACTGTACAGACCCAACAGAGTAACAACAATCGGTCTTGATAAAAAAATACAAACATTAAAAAGTTACACTGAACAGGCATTTACAGTGAGGAGGCTTTCTTGAACAGATGAGTTTTGAGTTTAGACTTGAAGTGAGAAATAGTCTCAGTATTGCAGATGTCTGGAAGGAGAGAGTCCCAGAGTTTGGGAGCAGAACAGGAGAAAGCTCTGCTCCCCGTGGTGCCGAGGAGGGAAGGAGGAACAGTGAAGTAAACAAAGAGGAGGATCTGAGGGTGGGGGAGTAGAAATGTGAAAGAGATCAGAGGTAGGAGGAGTGAAGTTGTGGATGGTCGTGATTGCTTCCAGAAGGATTTTAAAGTATTTTCTGAATCTAACAGGAAGCCAGTGGAGCTGCTGTAGGATCGGGGTGATATAATGAAATGAGGGTTTTTGGGAATAATGTGAGCAGCTGAATTCTGAACCACTTGAAGCTTTTGGAGAGATTTTGGAGGAAGACCAAAGAGAAGAGATCTACAGTAGTCGATGCTGGAGGTGACAAGGCTGTGGATAAGAATTGATGCTGAGTACAGGAAAAACGGAGGGATGAAGATGATTAATGTTATGTAAATGAAAACATTCAGACCAGATGATGTTACTGATGTGAGAGGTGAAGGAGAGAGTGCTATCGAGGAAGACACTCAGACTTTTGACCTGAGATGAAGGGAAGACCGTCTAATCTTTTATTTTTGTTCATTTATCGTTAATACAAAGTGAAGAGTCAGACATATTTGTGTAAAATTTACCATAAATGGTTGAGATCATTTCAGGTTTTTCAGCCAATGTCATAATTTAATAGATTTTTTTAAGGTATTGCAGTTCCCTCTTTATGGTTTCAGAAAAGTTTGAAATTTATTATTTGCTGAGACAATAACATGTAGCAACAAAAGAGCTGTTCTAGCTATATTTTTGTATGTAAAATTAGCTGCTCTGCAGGTTGGAGGAAAATGTGTCAAATATTTCATGATAAAACAAGTTCAGCTCATCATTTGGTCTTTGTGAAACATCTGTTCACCCTTAATTCTGATTAGTGCGGACTGAATGTGTTTATCAGGGACTTTATAAAACTGATAGTTTGAAGGTCAGTGTGTCTGTGTTTATGCTCCAGCTTTTTTTTTTTTTTTTTTTTTTTTTTTTACTTCTCAGCAGATTTCATCTTTTGGTGAAAACATCAGGATCTTTATTAAAGGACAAATCTGCTCAGCGGACCTTATAAAACCAAAAGTTTTGTTTTAAGAAATCCAGTTTTCTGCCTCAGCTGTAAAAAAAAAAAGAGGAGAGTGACCTCTGGTGGTCAGATGAGGAACTCCATCCTTCAGAGAAGTTCCTGGTTTATCAGTCAAGGAGGAAGAGAAGCAGAGTTAGAAACCATCAGCCGCTCAGGATGAAGGTCTGTCACACTTTGATCTGCTTCTTCTTCCTCAGTAAGTACATTCTTTTATTTCTAGCAGTTTATCTTTTCTTAGTTCTTCTTCCTTTCAGTTCAGTGAGTTTTTCTACCTTGTTGAAAAGTTTGACGCTGACTGTGTTTCAGTAGCTTCATCTGTTTCATTCTATTTGTTACAGTGGTAAAATAGGTTGATGGTCAGTTTAAATTAAACTACCTTTATTCTAATGTTAATTAAACTAGTCTAAGCTTTTCAAATCATTCACATTTTACAAATTAGACAAGAAAAGTAACAACTTAATTACAGTCTCCCTTTTGACTGAGAATAAAAGTTATCATACATCCTTTGGCCTCTTTCTCAAAAATCATGTTCTGTGTTTTAAACTTTAAAGTTGACTTGTTGTGTTTGTATTTCACCATAAAAACAGAAAAATAGCCACTAACAAGAGGTTAAAATGTAATATTTAGATTAACAAAATGTACATTTACCTCTTTTAGAGTTCAGAGTCTGTTGATTTTGAGAACGTTTAGTTTTCTACGACTCTTAGATTAATCAAAGAAACAGAGGAAATGGCTGTTTCCCTTATAGATTTAAAGTAGCTGAAGAGGAGCATCAACAGAAACCACTGAGTGCTAAAACACCCAAAACTTCGTGACAGTGATAAAATCTGCAGAACAGAGCTGTGGTCAACAGAGATAAAAATAACCTGAAAAACTAAATCTTGTTAACTTTTCAGCTTTTCCTCCAAGCTTTGATCTGCTCCTCAGTTGAAGATTTAACCAGGTGGAAAAAAGAAATCAGAAGGTTGTGCAGCTAAATAGATGTTTAGAGGATTTAGTAGAATCAGCTGGAAATATTGGAATCAATTCACATTTATTCTCACACCTTCAGTTGAATTTATAAATATATTTTCTCTTCACGCTGCTGAATCTCACATTAACTACTGACTGTTTATCTTCTCAGCAGCTCTGCAGGATGGAGACACTGGAGAACCTCGTAGAGGAGAAGAAGGAACCAACATCACAGTTGAATGTTCATTTAATTGGCCTGTAAGCAGGAGGTTTTTCTGTAGGGAAACCTGTAAAGCAGAAAATATCCTCATTGAAACAACAGAAGACAGTTTTCAGAGAGGAAGATACAGCATTCAGTATATAAAGAAAGGTTATTTATCATTGGATTTAATGAATGTGAGCATCACAGGGCTGAAAAAGTCAGACTCAGGACGGTACCGGTGTCAGTCTGATGAAACGTGGGCTGGAACTCTACATGATGATTTTGATCTTATTGTCACTGAAGGTGAGTTTTCTCCTAAAAATCTTCCTTCATGTCTCTGAAAGAAAACTCTGCTCACTGACAGCTTGTTCTGATCCAAATAACCTCAGACAGGAAACTGGGTTTAACTAGTTCTGATGGTTTTAACTGATCTAAATCATCCAAAATGTTCAAACTGTGACTCACCTAGAAAAACATCATCATTGGTGTCATGAATATGAAGAATTATTGTCAGCTTTAAACTCAGTGGTTCTGATTCTGTTTAATTGTTCACAGCTTCAACCTCCTCAGAACCAGACTGGACTCCATCAACTTCTCCATCAACATTTCTGTCATCAGCTTCTCTAACAACAACAACTTTTACACAAAGGCTGAGTTCCTCCTCTTCTTCCTCCTCATCTGAAACCAGAACATCAACTGGACCCAAAGGTAAAGTTTCTCTTCATGTGTTTCTGTAGTAAGTTTATCATAGTGAATGTATTATTATTATTTTTTTTTTATAAAACTGTAATATTCCAGCTCTACTGTCTGTGTTCTGCTGTTTATCTGTTTATCTGTTTCTGGTCCTGACCTGAACTTTCCTCTGTAAACTGGAGCAGATCTCTTTGACATCTGATGTAGGTTAGAATCTAATTAGCTCTATAAATACACCTTCTACACCTTCTTTTAAAATAAATAATCTTGTTGTATTATCAATAACTTCTTATGATAGAAAGATTAAAGTTAACCATCAAAGTCATGAATGAACGTCATTTCTACCAACAATTCTTGCTGCATAATGAAACTCTTTTTTTCTTCCTGTGTAACAAATTGTGTGGGCTCTGATTTGATCCTCCTTGTCTCTGTTGTAGGTTTCTTTTGAGTTCTTTATGCTGCTAACTTAAAATATCCAGTATATAATAAAAACACAGCTCACACTGTAAAACTAAGCATTTACCTTATTTTATCATAGAACCAGAGGGATGTGCACATTTATTATTGTGTTTGCAAACAGTAACAATGATGAAGATCATCGGCTGTTGGCTAAGAAGAGCCTGATACGCCACATTTACCACTTTGTCATAATGAAACCAAGTTCTCTTGTTAACATCACTGCAGGTCTGCTGCTTTATGTGATTCTGACTCTGGTCGCCAAGATCATCTTATTATCAACACCTTTGGTGATTTTCTGCTGGAAGAAGAGACTCACTAAGAGCAAAGGTGAGGATACACAAAGCACAAAAACACCTGTGTTGTCCTACATTAAAGAAATCATTTATATCACAGGTCTCCTCAGCCATGAAGGCTTCTTCCTCATTTACTTCTTCTTCAGAGAGTTGGTCAGCCTTCTGTCCAAATCAGAGATCATAAAAGTAACGGTCAAGAGTTATTTTTATGAGTCGCTGTTTGAATTTAACATATCTGATCAGATATCAGGTCAGTCAGGACTGAAGGATCCCTGAGGAGGCAGGAGATAAAATTAAACCTCTGAATAATGATCAGAGATTCTCCAACAAATGTACAGAAACAGGAAATTATTTATGCACATTAAAGAATGTTAATATTCCAGCCGATTGATTTCTAGAGATTATTTTATGTTTGTTGTGTCAGAGCAAAATCTACCCAACCTGCTCTGTGCATCAATCAGCAGTGGTTGTTTCTGCACATCAGCTTGATGCCGAACAAGTTTTCTAGGATTTTACTGATATTTCCTGGAAAGTCTCCTAATCTCTGGAAATCAGTTTCAGCTTTCTGATATGAATGTTTTTCAGGTCCTGCTGTGGAAACAGAGTACGCTGTCGTCTCTCAGGTGATTTAAATCTTTTTAAAGCACATGAGTGTAATTCATGTGTATAAACCTGTCTCAGTGATGCAACTCTTCCTCCTCCTCTTCTTCATCCTGCAGAACAACCCAGAGACAGAGATAACCAGAAGAGGACTGATCAAATCCTCTGCTGAGGAAATATCTTCAGTTTAGACGTGAACTAAACTCTAAAACAACCAGAGCTCAAAGTACAGATGAGGAACATTTCCTCTGATTTTTTTTTTCTCAACAAAATAAGTCAATCTGTGTCAGGATTTAAGCTCTCGGATTAAAAAAACAAACAAATCAAATTTAAATGCTTTTTAAAGTTCAGAAGTAGCATTTTGTGTTGTTGTATGAATCACTTTTATAGCCTTTGCATCACTTTAACTATGTATTTTTTTTTAAATATTGTATCACTAACATAAGCTAATATTGTTCACCTTGTTTTTAAATACTCTATATTTACATTTGACCAGGATTCTCCAGGCTTAGTGCTGAAAGCAGTGAAGCCATCTTATTAACATTAAAAACAATAAATGACTGATGGCGCTTCTTGTTTTACTCCTTTGTTATTTTATGCGTTCAGTTTCAGAGCTGCTTGCTCCAGGATGAATACGGTGAATTTTCAGGTCATTTTATACTTTTTTTAAAGTCTGGCGATTAGAGTAATTTTCTATAATCTACTCTGTGTTCTGTAAGTAAATTAGTTTTTTTGGACACCAATAAATCTTATGCACCACATGAGCTTGCCCAGAGTTATTTTAAATTTTTCAGGGGTCAAAAATATCACGGTATCATGACTACAACATAACATATTGTTATTTCAAAATGTTTAAATTTAAAATGGAAAAAAAGGTGTTTTGAATAGTTATTTATTTTTAAACAGTATCTTAAACATGTGACACAAGAAATATGTATTCAAAATAACTGAATTGTTTTGAAATAAAAATACAAGCGTTTGGAAAGTGGAGGTGCAGAGAGATTGAATGGCGTATTGAAAACAGCTAAGAAGCCTTCCTTCCCAAAAATCCTCAGAAATCTGTAGTTTATGCAGAGCACATTATATATGCTGGCACATGAAATACCTGGTAAAGTAATACTTTATAGTAGAGCAGAGCAATAAAGCTATTTATTGATAATAATGGTGCGCTTATAAATTAAATTAGACATACAAAAAAATGACCTATCAGGAGGTACATGGGGCCACAGATATTTCGGCTTTTTAACAAGATTTTTATAGTCATTATAGTCAGAGATTGATAACATTAGTGTGAAACGATTTGCTTTTTTTTCTGGCTTCATTCAACCATGTTTCCCCTTTAAACCAAAACTGTAAACGCAATTTTTTACATCAATATATTTCTACATGAAAATCTTTTATTAGCAATGATGTCTTACATTTTTTAATGCAATACTATGTTTAGTTAATAGTTTCTTAATAAAAATACTATGAACTATAATCAAGGTTGTATTGCTTATTTTAAAGAGTTGTTAAAGTTTGTGTTGAAACAGATACTTAGAAAAAATGGACTTTTGATTTGTGTCCAGGTTATGGGACACAAACTGTTAAATTTTTCTCTTGCACAACAGATTTGGAAAACTCATTATCTTCAAAGTAACTAAATAACTAGAAAAGTAAAGAAACACCCCATGTCCAAGTACAAACTGTAGGTATAAAATGGTTCACTTAGAATTAAAACGATGTAAGCAGGTCAGGGTGAAACCTAATTCAATTTTTCAATTCAATTCAATTTTATTTATATAGCGCCAAATCATGAAACATGTCATCTCAAGGCACTTTACAAAGTCAAGTTCAATCATATTATACAGATTGGGTCAGATTATACAGATTGGTCAAAAATGTCCTATATAAGGAAACCAGTTGATTGCATCAAAGTCCCGACAAGCAGCATTCACTCCTGGGGAACCGTAGAGCCACAGGGAGAGTCGTCTGCATTGTACATGGCTTTGCTGCAATCCCTCATACTGAGCAAGCATGAAGCGACAGTGGGAAGAAAAACCACCCATTAACGGGAAGGAAAAACCTCCGGCAGAACCGGGCTCAGTATGAACGGTCATCTGCCTCGACCGACTGGGGTTACAGAAGACAGAACAGAGACACAACAAGAGAGACAAAAAAAGCACAGAAGCACACATTGATCTAGTAATCTGTTCTACATTAGATGGTAGTAGTGGGTGAGCCGTCTTCTCTGGATGATGTCACAGTTAACAGAACGCCAGACCAGGTGTACCTACTATGAAGAAAAAGAGAGAGAGCAAAAAGTTAAAAGCTGAAATGACAACACATAATGCATAATTGAAGAACAGTAGAACTCAATAGAGTGAGAAAATTAGATCCTGATATACTCCAGTAACCTAAGCCTATAGCAGTAAAACTATAAAGGTAGCTGAGAGTAACATGAGTCACTAGTTATAATTTTTGTCAAAAAGAAAAGTTTTAAGCCTAGTCTTAAAAGTAGACAGGGTGTCTGCCTCACGGACCAAAACTGGGAGTTGGTTCCACAGGAGAGGAGCCTGATAGCTAAAGGATCTGCCTCCCATTCTACTTTTAGAGACTCTATGAACCACCAGCAGACCTGCAGTCTGAGAGCGAAGTGCTCTGTTAGGAACATACGGGGTAATCAGAGCTCTGATATATGATGGAGTTTGATTATTAAGGGCTTTATACGTTAGAAGAAGAATTTTAAATTCTATTCTTGATTTAACAGGAAGCCAATGAAGGGAAGCTAAAATTGGAGAAATATGATCCCTCTTGTTGATTTTCATCAGAACTCTTGCTGCAGCATTTTGGATCAGCTGAAGGCTTTGAACTGCATTTTGTGGAATTCCTGATAGTAAAGAATTACAATAGTCCAGCCTTGAAGTAACAAATGCATGGACCAGTTTTTCAGCATCACTCCTGGACAGAATGTTTCTAATTTTGGCGATATTCCGGAGGTGAAAAAAGGAAACTCTGGAAACCTGTTTAATATGGGATTTAAATGACATGTCTTGGTCAAAAATAACACCAAGATTTTTTACTTTATTACCAGAGGCCAGGTTAATGCCACCCGGATTAAGTGATTGGTTAAGAAGTTTATTTTTAGCCTAAAGAGCTGTGGATGAACTACAAGAACATACTGGTGATGGTTTGAATTGAGATAAAATATCCTGTATATAGATTGAACAACCTTTAATTCTATTACAGTTATTGTGATCCTATTTCACTGCACATGGAAATTTACGTTTACTTCATGAGATTTGATGGGGAGATTTATCCAATATAAATAAAATTTAAAGGCCTAAAAAGAAGCTTTGACTCAACAGTTAAAACCGAAGGAGAGTGACCTCTGGTGGTCAGAGGAGGAACTCCATCCTTCTCAGAAGTTCCTGGTTTATCAGTGAAGGAGGAAGAGAAGCAGAGTTAGAAACCATCAGCAGCTCAGGATGAAGGTCTGTCACACTTTGATCTGCTTCTTCATCCTCAGTGAGTACATTCTTTTATTTCTAGCAGTTTCTCTTTTCTTAGTTCTTCTTCCTTTCAGTTCCTTTAGTTTATCAATGAGTTTTCTACCTTCAGAATCAGAATCAAGTTTAGGATTGCACTTACAAGGAATTTGACTTGGTGTTGATGGTGCAGACAAAAATAAACATACAATGAAATAAAAAAGATATATACATACAGAAGCTATATACACTCTTACAAACAAAGTTTGACGCCGACTTTGTTTCAGTAGCTTTATCTGTTTCATCCTATTTGTTACAGTAGTAAAATATGTTGATGGTCAGTTTAAATTTAACTACCTTTATTCTAATTTTAATTAAACTAGTCAAATCATTCACGTTTTACAAATTAGACAAGAAAATTAACAACCTTAATTTCAGTCTCCCTTTTCACTGAGAATAAAAGTTATCATAGATCCTTTGGCCTCTTTTTCAAAAATCATGTTCTGTGTTTTAAACTTCAAAGTTGACTTGTTTTTGTCTTTCATCATAAAAACAGAAACATTGCCACTAAAAAGGGGTTAAAATGCCATATTTAGATTAACAAGGTGTACATTTACCTCTTATAGAGTTCAGAGTCTATTGATTTTGAGAACGTTTAGTTTTCTAAGAGTCTTAGATTAGTCAAAGAAAGAGAGGAAATGGCTGAAAGTAGCTGAAGAGGAGCATCAACAGAAACCACTGAGTGCTAAAACACCTAAAACTTCGTGACAGATACAGTGATAAAATCTGCAGAACAGAGCTGTGGTCAACAGAGATAAAAATAACATGAAAAACTAAATCATGTTAACTTTTCAGCTTTTCCTCCAAGCTTTGATCTGCTCCTCAGTTGGACATTTAACCAGGTGGAAAAAAGAAATCAGGAGGTTGTGCAGCTAAATAGATGTTTAAAGGATTTATTGGAATCAGCTGGAAATATTGGAATCAATTCGCATTTATTCTCACACCTTCATTTGTAATTATATTTTCTCTTCACGCTGCTGAATCTCACATTAACTACTGACTGTTTATCTTCTCTGCAGCTCTGCAGGACGGAGACACTGAAGAACCTCGTAGAGGAGAAGAAGGAACCAACATCACAGTTGCATGTTCATTTAGTTGGTCTGGAAACAGGAGGTTCTTCTGTAGGGAAACCTGTGAAGGAGAAAATATCCTCATTGAAACAACAGACGACAGTTTTCAGAGAGGAAGATACAGCATTCAGTATGAAAAGAGAGGTTATTTATCAGTTGATATAATGTATGTGAGCATCAGAGGGCTGAAAAAGTCAGACTCAGGACGGTACCGGTGTCAGTCTAATGAAACGTGGCTTGGAACTCTATATGATGATTTTGATCTTAATATCACTGAAGGTGAGTTTTCTCTTAAAAATCTTCCTTCATATCTGTGAAAGAAAACTCTGCTCACTGATAGCTTGTTCTGATCCAAATGACCTCACAAAGGAAACTGGGTTTAAATAGTTCTGATGGTTTTAACTAAATCATCCAAAATCATCAAAGTGTGACTCACGCAGACAAATATCATCACTGGTGTCAGGAATATGAAAAAATATTGTCAGCTTTAAACTCTGTGGTTCTGATTCTGTTTAATTGTTCACAGCTTCAACCTCCTCAGAACCAGGCTGGACTCCATCAACTTCTACATCAACATTTCTGTCATCAGCTTTTCTAACAACAACAACTTTAACACAAAGGCTGAGTTCCTCCTCTTCTTCCTCCTCATCTACAACCAGCCAACAGACCACAACATCAACTGGACCCAAAGGTAAAGTTTCTCTTCATGTGTTTCAGATGTTGCTTTATTATAGTAAATGTGTTCATGAGTTCCTTCATGTTGCTTTAAATCTAACATTGTTGACAAAACTGTTA
This sequence comes from Fundulus heteroclitus, assembly GCF_011125445.2. NCBI lineage: Eukaryota > Metazoa > Chordata > Actinopteri > Cyprinodontiformes > Fundulidae > Fundulus > Fundulus heteroclitus. Next base: position 36,815,703 of record NC_046361.1, on the reverse strand, counting down.
AAAGGCCACAGTATTTAATTTTTCAAGATAACATGTTGCTACGATGGTTCTGGATTATCTTAACTGGATTTAATATGAATGGTTCTGTAACACAGAAGCAGAATATTAAAAATGTAACGAGGTAATCCAAGTTTATGTAAATAATACACAGGGTATCTATTCATTATTTTTTTTTGTCATTTCATTTAAAGAGGACATAAATTGCCTGCAATCTATGGATCTGAACTTTCATGGACTTCCACGGGCTTTCAGTATTTTAAACATCCCAGATGCTGTAGCTTAGAAATCAGCCTCTCTGACTTATCGAGGTCACGTTATTGCTGATGAAGTGTTTCTTTCATATTTACAGGTTTATATATGTGTATATATATATATATATATATATATATATATATATATATATATATATATATATATATATATATAATGTGAACCCATAAACTGTGAACCAGTTTCTCTGAGTAAAACTCAGCTGTTAACATCCCTGCAGATCTGCTGCTGTATGTGGTTCTGATTATCGCTGTCCTGATCTTCATGTCGGCAGCAGCTCTGCTGATTTTCTTGAGGAGGAAGCGCTTCGGTCGACAGAAAAGTGAGTTACAAGATACACTGTGCATTGTTTCCATCACTTGCAGAAAATGATCCATATCACCCGAAACTAAAATCACTTGCAATCAAAATTTCACCTTTTTATTTTAAAATCAAAATAAAGTCAACAAGTATAAACAGGAGGCTTGAGAATATCTTCAATGTTGAAGAAAAAGGAAAATATATTAAATAAAAGAAGATCATTCTTCCGTTATTTGTAGATCATTCTGGTCAAACAAAAAAAAAGAGATATAGCAAAATATAACTGAATCAACATGCAAATATGGTTAGGCAGAAATATTGAATCCATGTTGAAGCCTGACATTTAAATTATACATAAAGTGGTCGGTGATTTACATGTTAAGTCAACGTTAGGTTTTCAACCATCATCTAAATTTGGGGCGACGGTGGCACAACAGTTATGGCTGTTGTCCTTCAATCCTCCGCTCAGATGTCTCAGTCGTTATGTTCTTGGGTAAGACACTTCTCCCGCATTGCCTGCTGGTGGTGGTCAGAGAGTCCGGTGGCGCCGATGTATGGCAGCCTCACCTCTGTCAGTTTGGCCCATGGCAGCTGTGGCTGCTAGCATAGCTCACCATCATCAGGGTATGAATGACTGACTGTAGTGTGAAGAGCTTTGGGGTCATCGAACTTGATAAAGCGCTGTACGACTACAAGCCATTTACCATTTACATATTAAATCAATGTTAGGAATCAATCATTCTGGTCACACAAAATTCAGGAGTAAAATAAAAGAGATATCCCAGATAGCTAAATATGAGTGAACTTCCGATAACAGAACTTACGACCGCCACTTATTTAGCAATGCGAAGTAACATGGCAGAGGCAGAAGAACTTAGGACACAGCAGCTCTCTCCAGTGCAAAAAGGCCAACCTCCAACATCACACAACAGGAAACTATGGCCGTTACATCCCTCAGCAAAGACTGGAACATCACAATTATGCCAGCAGACAAAGGCAGAAGAACAGTGGTACTTAACACAACTGATTTCCATAAAATAACATGGAAATCAGGGCCTGGTATGTGGACAGTAACACATACCAGGCCCTAAAAATGGATCCAACCAATAACTAAAAAAGCTGGTGCCTATAATACTGGACCAGAAAATATAATTTTGTTTTCTGTCAAATGATTAAAAATGTTGCTTCAAATCAGAAAATCCTTCTTCTTGTGATTTTTCAGCTCCTCCAATGGAAACAGACCAGGCTGACACCCCAAAGGTGAGTCTGAGTCAGTTTAAAACATATGCATCAGGTGTCTGTAAAGCAGGAACCAGTCGGTTTGTAAAAACTGCTGCCTGATTCAACATTAACTCCTCCATCTGCAGGAAAGCGTCATCTATGAGGAGATCAGAGAGGAGGACAGAGACAACAAACCATCTCCTGGGGAAATATCTACAGTTTACGCCAACTACTGCAACCCAGACGGAGCTGAAAGTACAGCTATATACAGCCTCGCTGACTGTCCTCAGAATACAGTAAGTGGGACTCTGACAGGACAGCAATAATAATGTTAATAATCTGCATACTGATGGGGCAGAGTTTGGACTATTTATTCAGTTGTTTCTATTTAGCCTTAGCTTATAATATGGGGACAAACTTAAAACGTATAGTTCACTATCACACACAGTGGGGAAACTTTGAGCCCTAAATGTTTTATTTTCTGCTCTGTTTCTGAGGGGCATGAAATATTCTTTAGAAAATTTTCCCCCAATGCACAGAACATTTTAACAACGTACATTTATAAGGAATATGACAAACTGGATTTACAAATAGAAATAATTTATGAGGCTAAACTTTTATACTGGCTTTTAATGTTTAGTGAATAATTAGGTAATTGATTCTTTTTAAATTCAGCTTGGAAAGTAATTATAAAATATAATTTTACAAACTAAAAGTTTTCTCCTTGTTTTCTTCCAGGGTGAAAATGACGAAAAAGAGTACTCTGAAGGGCATCTGTTAAACGATTCACCTTCTCTTTATTTCACCATCACTTTGCAGCAGTAGCTTTACTGTGGCTCTGCTGTTTGTGTCAGATAAACTAATTCAATCAACTTTGAGCTAACGGTCATAAAAACATAACCTGACTCTCGCCAGATGGATGTAGTTCTGCCGAGCTTCACACATCTGGACAATACAATACCACATCAAATGGACCAGCCAATCAGGATCGCCGGGCAGGGTTTTCGTAGATGTGACGCATCAGAGAAATGACTGTTTGGATTCAGACAGCAATGGCGGCTCACAACCAGGAACCAAGCATTGACCAGACATCCCTGAATCCCCATTTGGGACCAAAGACATCATATTCGTAGACGCCTCGTCGGGCGGGTTCTGCCTATGCTGCGGATAGGTCAGTGCGTCCGCCATGTTGGATGTGGCAAATCTGCAGTTAGTCTGAGTCACTTAAACAGTATTAGAGGGAGTTTAATCTCAGAACATACATTATATTAGTAATATTTTTATTTTTGTAATATTACAAGTTTATTTTCATATCCCTTTCGCTTCATTCTCTTAACTTTATACTCGTAAAGAATAAAAATAGTTAAAAGAATCTAACCTGGCCCTATTACTCCAGGACTGTAATAGTTCTGCAAACTGTGACTATTCTGGAAATGTCCCCCTTAATTCTCATAATATGACGTTTTTCTCATAATATTACCACTTTTGTCTTATTTTTACTTTACTGTCCTAAGACTTTTTTTTCTCATATTAGTAACTTTCTCTTTAATGCTCCCCCAAAACGTCTGTTCCTAATCTGTGACTATACCAGAACTTAAAAGGTTCACATGTGACACGGTTTTATGAAATAATGAAGACCACAATGTTTAGATTTAACCAATTGACTTTTATATTCATAACACACACACACACACACACACACACACACACACACACACACACACACACACACACACACACACACACACACACACACACACACACACACACACACACACACACATATATATTTATATTTATATATGTTATGTTATATTTTTCTGGGATGAACCCGGACACAGCACGCACACACAGAGTCAGTTCTTATGAGTGAGTTTTATTGAATAGTGTGGAAGATGGAAGATGGGACCAGAGTCTTTCAACGGACGGAGGTGAAGGGTGTAGAAGCTGGCCGGCAGGAGGAGTGTGGAGAGACTGACCGGGAGGAACTCTGGAGCCGAACACTGGAGAGCCGAACATCTGAGCCAAGTGCTGGAGAGCAGAACGTCAGAGCTGTGCAGTGGAGGGCTGAACGTCAGAGCCGAGCCGTGGAGGGCAGAACGTCAGAGCCGAGCCGTGGAGGGCAGAACGTCAGAGCCGAGCAGTGGAGGGCAGAACGTCAGAGCCGAGGAGGGCAGAACGTCAGAGCCGAGCCGTGGAGGGCAGAACGTCTGAGCCGAGCCGTGGAGGGCTGAACGTCTGAGCCGAGCGGTGGAGGGCTGAACGTCTGAGCCGAGCGGTGGAGGGCTGAACGTCTGAGCCGAGCGGTGGAGGGCTGAACGTCTGAGCCGAGCGGTGGAGGGCTGAACGTCTGAGCCGAGTACTGGAGGAAACAAACTGTCGGAAAGTCTTTGGGCTGACTGTAACAAGACCAGGTGAAAGGAGTCTTCAGGCTGACAGTAACAAACGGAGCTGACAAGAATACTGGCAGGGACTGAGCGGGAGTGAACGCTATGGACCGGCGACGGGAACGGAAAGAGGTGAGTCTTATAAAGCGGTGGAAACAGGTGGAAGCAGTTGTGGGTTAATTGCAGCCTGCCAGGTGAAACCGATCAGGCTGCGCAGGAACGAGAGAGAGGGAGAGAGGTTCAGCATGCAGCCAATAAGCTGCATCCTGACAGCACCCCCCCCCCCCAAGGCCGGACACCGGACGGCCCAGAATCCCCACGCCGGGCGGGTGGAGGGGGCCCAGGAAGGCGGGCAAGAGTCGAAACTGAACACTGAGGGACCAAAGAGCCAGCAAACACGAGGAACCAAAAGGGGCCAGAGAACACGGGGAACCAAAGAACTAGAGAACACTGGGGAACCAAGGAACTAGAGAACAGCGGGGAATCAAGGAGCCAAAGAACACGGGGGAACCAAGGAGCTAGAGAACACGGGGAACCAAGGAGCTAGTGAACACTGATGTGCCAAAGCACAACCAGGGCGCGGCACATCAGGGAAAGGCACGAACGCTTGACTGCGCCGGGGGATAAAGCGAGCGCTTGACAGCGCCGGGGATAAGAGCGAGCGCAACACAGCGCCAAAGGGAAGGAACGGGCGCAACACAGCGCCAAAGGGAAGGAACGGGCGCAACACAGCGCCAAAGGGAAAGAACGGGCGTACACAACGCCAAAAGGGAAGGATCGGGCGTACACAACGCCAAAAAGGGAAGGATCGGGTGTATGGAAACGCCAAAAAGGGAAGGATCGGGCGTATGGAAACGCCAAAAGGGAAGGAACGGGCGTATGGAAACGCCAAAAGGGAAGGAACGGGCGTATGGAAACGCCAAGGGCAAGGAACGGGCGTGTGGAAACGCCAAGGAGAAACAACGCCGAAGCGTGAGAGGAGCGCTGGGGCCCAAGGGGCGAGATCGCCGGGGCGTGAGGGAACCGCCGGGGCGTAAGGGAGAAGTTCGCCAGGGCGTGAGGGAAACGCCGAGGCGAAACGGACGCATGACAGCGCCAAGGGGAAAATATAGGCGTACGAAAACGCCAAGAGGGAAAGAACGGACGTACTTAACGCCAAAGGGAAAGAACGGGCGTACAAAACGCCAAGGGGAAAGAACGGGCGTACTTAACGCCAAAGGGAAGGAACGGGCGTACTTAACGCCAAAGGGAAGGAACGGGCGTACTTAACGCCAAAGGGAAGGAACGGGCGTACTTAACGCCAAAGGGAAAGGACGGGCGTACTTATCGCCAAAGGGAAGGGACGGGCGTACTTAACGCCAAAGAGAAGGAACGGGCGTACTTAACGCCAAAGGGAAGGAACGGGCGTACTTAACGCCAAAGGGAAGGAACGGGCGTACTTAACGCCAAAGGGAAGGAACGGGCGTACTTAACGCCAAAAGGGAAGGAACGGGCGTACTTAACGCCAAGGGGAAAGAACGGGCGTACTTAACGCCAAAGGGAAGGAACGGGCGTACTTAACGCCAAGGGGAAGGAACGGGCGTACTTAACGCCAAGGGGAAGGAACGGGCGTACTTAACGCCAAGGGGAAGGAACGGGCGTACTTAACGCCAAGGGGAAGGAACGGGCGTACCTAACGCCAAGGGGAAGGAACGGGCGTACTTAACGCCAGAGGGAAGGAACGGGCGTACGACAACGCCAGAGGGAAGAACAGGCGTACGACAACGCCAGAGGGAAGAACAGGCGTACGACAACGCCAGAGGGAAGAACAGGCGTACGACAACGCCAGAGGGAAGAACAAGCGTACGACAACGCCAGAGGGAAGAACAAGCGTACGACAACGCCAGAGGGAAGAACAGGCGTACGAAAACACCAAGGCTCAACAACTCCTGCTGGAAGACGACTGGTGTACAGAAACGCCAGGGGAAAACCCGCCGGGGCGTGAGGGAAACGCCGGGGCTTGGGGAAGAGAACGCCGGGGCGCGAGGAAGGAGATTGCCGGGGCGCAAGGGGAACGCCGGGGCACAAGGAATACAGGAATTTCTAAAACGCCAGGAATCTAAACACCAGGGAACTGAGACAGAGGGCGTCTTAACACGCCGAGGAACCAAGAACAAAGGGCGTCTAAACACGCCGGGGAACCAAGAACAAAGGGCGTCTAAAGACATCGAGGAATCAAGATGAACGTAAACACCAGGATCTAGAGGGTAAACTAGGCAGCAACAGGCCAAGCGCGCCAGAGGGCACAGACAGCGACTTTAAGCACCGGAGGGCTCTGGCGGCGACCTGCGTGCACTGGGCAGCGACAGGTTGGCGCACCAGAGGGCTCAGCCGGCGACATAGGAGCGCCGGAGGGCTCTGGCAGCGCCTAAACAAGGGAATAACAACAAGAGGGTGAGCTAGGCAGCAACAGGCCAGGCGCGCCAGAGGGCACAGACAGCGACTTAAGCACCGGAGGGCTCTGGCGGCGACCTGCGTGCACTGGGTAGCGACAGGCTGGCGCACCAGAGGGCTCAGCCGGCGACTTAGGAGCGCCGGAGGGCTCTGGCGGCAACCTGCATGCGCAGGGCAGCGACAGTCTGGCGCACCAGAGGGCTCAGCCGGCGACATGGGTGCGCCGGAGGGCTCTGGCGGCGACCTGCATGCGCCTAAACAGGGGAACAACACAGAGACACTAGGGCAAGACAGAACAAACAACTACGGAAGGGAACTAAACTAACCTAAACAGGGCAAAACATACAACGAAAACAGGAGAAGGGTGTAGGGACCTAGAAAGCGCAGGGACCTTAAAGAGCGCTGGACTCCATCCAACGCAGGAACCCATACAGCGCAGGAACCCAGACACCTAAATACTAAGGGGGAAAAAAAAAATAAAGACAAACAAAACTTAAGAAAAAACAAATACAGAACCAGACTAAAACTATAGGACTAGGACAGAAACTACAGGGGCTAGACAGGGACTACAGGTGCTAGACGAAACTACAGGGCTCAAAACTAGAACAGGAACTACAGGGTCTAAAACTGAAACTCAAAAACAAAAACTCAGAAGACTAAAGGCGAACCTAGAATACTAAATCAGGGCTATGGCTAAAACAAGATGACGGAGAACAAAAAACCCGAACTCGCTGACAAAGAAAACCAAAACTAGACTACTAAAGAAAAACCCGAATGACTAGAATAAACCTGGAACACAAAAACCCGGACAAAAGCAACAAAATAAAACACAATACTCAAAAGCAACATAAATCTCAAAAAATCCTAAGTAAAGCAAAAACTAAGGTTGAGCCAAAACAAAGAACAGAAGGCGGAAATAATTCTTCTAAAACAATAAAAAATATACAAAAAGACTAGAAACAAAAGCAGATCTAGAACACAACACCAAAAAATAACTCCAAACAAAAACCAGAAGGCGCTGGGCAGCAAAGTCTGAATATGCTGGGCAGCAGCAAAAGTTAGCGCTGGGCAGCGACGGCGAGGAGCGCCATCCTTAATGCTGAGCAGCGGGGAAGGCGGACCAGGAAAACAAAGTCAGAGGTGGGGCGTCGCGGATGCGACCCCGGCAGACGAACCAGAAGCGTGGCGTCGCAACTCTGCGACCCAGGCGAGACGAGTCCAAAAGCGTGGCGTCGCAACTTTGCGACCCAGGCGAGACGAACCGGAGGCGAGGCAGATCCTACCAGCTTCTACACCAGGCTCTGTGCGTGCTCGGGTTCATCCCTTGGCCGGTCCATAATGCTATGATATATTTTTCTGACAATATATATTTATATATACATATATATATATATATGTATATATAAATGGTTGGTACATTTCCATGCTGCACAGGAATGAGGCATCATCTCTGATCGACGTTCACTACAACAGAACTTAACTTCTTTCTGCCACATACAATATGGCGGTGACGTTGACGTATGAACCCGCACCCAACGAGGCGTCTACGTATATGATGTCTATGTTTGGGATGACCTGTCCCCGGCTGATATACCAAAGAATTATTTTTGCTCTTTAACAATGTATTATGGAAAAACCTGCTCAGCTATATAACTTGTTTTAACTTTTGATGGGAGGACTGGTCAGTTAAATAAATTGATTTTGCTCTTTATGAGAGAGGACTGGCCAGTTCACACATTGATTATTGCTGTTGTGGTGTTCGCACCTGAATTCACATGAAGCTGAGAGCAACATATCTTGTTTTTATTATTTTGAATCCCTGGGTTTCTTATATTCTCAGGCTGATGCGCCTGAGTTCACATGAAACTAAGAACAACATGTGTTATTTTGTTTAACTTATGGTGGGAACTTATGACAATGTGTTGTGGAAAAGACTGATTCAATCTCTGTATTCCTTATTTTGCTTATATTTGCGCTCTGAGTTCACAATGTTATTTTGCTTCACACACTGCTGAGATGCTGGGAACGGTTTCTGTTTTGGAAACTTGTTTTGGAAACAGGACGGACAGATCAGCTGGGAGAGAGAACTGGCAACTCTCGCTTCCATCTGATACTTTGATTCTAGAATATATAAGGAGGGGACCGCCCTCAGTTGGCAGAGTCTGCCGTGGGTTTGCATGCGGACGCCTGGCCGCGTGGATGTTGTTCTAATCCGGACTGACCCGGCTCTCCAGTCCTGTGCCGAGGGTAAGAGCTGATTTTAGAATCTGTTGAACATCACGCCTGTTTGAAAGCTTGTTGCTTTAATGCTTGCTACTTTGCTATATTCTGTGGGGAATAAAGGGGACATTTATCCTAGCAGAATTGGTGTTTGCGAAGTGCTTGCTGTTTTTGCTGCATTCTGTGGGGAATAATAAATGTGGGCACTATTATTCTGGCAGAAACAGTGTTTGTCTCCTTATTTGTGTTATTGTCGATTTCTCCCGATCCTTTATAAAAGTTTCATAAAACACCGGCAAAAGCTGTCCCAGATTTTAGTGTATCGGAATAAAAAAATAAGCAAGAGGTATTTACCCGGTCCTGCGGCTGTCCCGACATAATAGAAGAGTTGAGCCTTACCCACCCTGTCGGCATTGCAGATCGGGCTAAACAAACCAACCCTCCGACAGAGACTCTGTCCCCACCCGCTTAGCAAAATTAGGGACGTTTTCATTAGAGAAATCTGGTCAACGTGTAAGATTTATTACCTATTTGTAAAAGAGGCTAACAATGATCATCCAGAGCTATAGCTAAAAAACATTAAAATTTGATCTAGTTTAGTTTTAACAGGAATGCTTTACATATAAATCATTGTCAAAGCATGAACAGCCGTTCAACCCCTACACATGTAAGCATGTGTAGGGATTGACTAAGAATAAGGTCACTGTTGTAGCACAATTCTAAACATGGTTAAAGTTTGGTTTATCACTTTTACATCAGCTGAAGACTCAATGTTTGATCAGACTTCAGTGTCCGGATACAAAACAAATGTACTCTGTCAATGTGTCCAAGAAACCGGTGTAAATGTTTTGCATTTACATAACAAACAAATAACATATACAACTAAAGACTTCTTGTCCAACATTGATAAATCCCTTTATTCATTTACAAATATTTAAATAAACCTCCAATCAAATAATTGTTGTTCAAACTAGAAGCTGTGATATCCCCAAAGCATTTCAGATGTTAACCTAAAGTTTGGTGGTTCAGATGTACCAGTAAATATTGGTTTTGATGCAACAAAAAATGCAGACACATGTTTCAATAAGACATTGCAGAGCAGTTCTCTGTCCTCCCAGATATGCAACGAGTGACTTTCACTGCTGTCAATAAATGCAAGACTCTGGCATATGTTTCTTGTACGGAGGACTATATTCTTAGTTGGATTCTCTGGCTGAAGATTTGATGCCTAGGATTTTGTTCCTGGACATCTGTTCATAGAGCACTGATATATACATTTATTGAGCCAGATAAAAGCTCTTTAAAATCTGTTTTCCAAGGAGGACCTGGCAAGACAGCAGCACCACTAGGTCCTCAGCTCGAGTTAAAGTGACCTAATTTCTTAACTAGTGATGTTTTTAGCATTGTGGTGGTTTGTGACCTACACAATATGGCAATCGTTTCCACAATTACACATGTATATGAAAAGGGTTGTCTAGAATTTTATTTTAATAAAAAGCATTTCTTCAGACGTCAATGTGTGCACCAAATTATGAAAGTTTTACATTAGTAGATAAATCAGAATCATTGGCTGTTAGTAATGTCAAATGAAAGTGTATATGTAAAGTGGGGAGAAAAAAGGTGCTGTATAAATAAAGATTATTATTATCCATCACACTTATCCCTATTGGAGTAGCGAGGGGTGCTGGTGCCCATCTCCAGCTGTCAATGGGCGAGAAGCGGGGTACACCCTGGACAGGTCGCCAGTTTGTCACAGGGCAACACAGAGACAAACAACCATTCTCGCGCACACTCACGCCCAAGGAGAATTTAGAGAGGCCAATTAACCTAACAGTCATGTTTATGGACTGTGGGAGGAATCCAGAGTACCCAGAGAGAACCCACACATGCACAAGGAGAATGTGCAAACTCCATGCAGGGAAAGCATATGACTTGAACCCAGGAGCTTCTTGCTGCAAGGCAACAGCGCTACCCACTGCTCCACTGTGCAGCCTAAAATTCTTAAAATAAAACTAACGAACTGCCCAAGCAGCTATTATTAAGACACCACTATAGAATATTGTTTACCTTAATTGACGCTATATTTCAATCAACAAATCCTCTCTACTAGGCTAGTGAAACTTAACTTCCTTCATTGTCTAATGCAAAACGCAATGAGGAAGTGACAGCGTCAACAAAGGCATCAATTTGTGAATGGAAAGAAACATTATCTGATAAAGATCTACTATAATGAAATCATCTTTTCGGGGGTGGGGAACTCAGTTAAATTGAACTTAAAGGTTATTAAAAAATTATCATCTGATAATTTTTTTTAAAGTATTAAGGCAAGAATGTTTTGGTTTATGCACATTTTGAGCAAAAGCAATTGGCTCTAGGATTGTATTAAAGGCTACATTGAAATTATCACATTTAGTGTATACATTAATGTTAAAATCCACCTATATAATGACCTGGGAAAGTGGAAATTTAAATAATTAAAGGGAATAGACTCATACTAGTCCTCTTGCAGCCAAGTTTCTGTGACACAAAAATCAATCTGATTATCAGAAATCCATTCATTGACTAACAAAATCTTTGAAGATCTGTATAACAAAGCATTTACCTTTTGAAGTCTTATGTTAATAAATTACACTTAATTATTTTTTGGTTCAAGTTGAGTCAAATTAATGTTTGAGATTTTTGTTTTGCTCTTTTTAAATGAGTTTTTAATATATTTAGTTTTGGCCGTGGGAAGACACTGTCTCAATGGGGTAATGGGTGAGTAACAGTACAGATGCTTCAGCTCTGCTTCTTGGTCTGGACCCAGGGTTGTCAGCATTAATCAGACTTCAGAGTCCAGATACTAGACAGTATATGATAGACAAATGTACTCATGTCAACATGTCCAAAATCACCATGGCTCAAAATGGTGATCTGCACCACATGATCTACTTTCAGAGATTATCACCGGTTATTGCAACCGTAAACTGCAGACAATACGGGCAGAGTTGCTCCCTCTGCCTTTATTCCCGTCGGCTCCTATGTCAGTCTAGAGTAGAAAAGACCCAGCCAATATGGCTGCAACGCAGGATGCACTCCAGCATGTAATGAGGTGGAGGAATATTTCAATTCAATTGAATTTTATTTATATAGTGCCAATTCATGATACACGTCATCTCAAGGCATTTTCAAAGTAAAATTCGCTCAGATTATACAGATTGGTCAAAAAGTTTCCTATCAAAGAAAACCCAAAAGATTGCATCAAGTCTCTCCAAGCAGCATTCACTCCTCCTGAAAGAGCGTAGAGCCACAGTGGACAGTCGTCTGCATTGCTGATGGCTTTGCAGCAATCCCTCATACTGAGCATGCATGAAGCGACAGTGGAGAGGAAAACTCCCCTTTAACAGGGAGGAGAACCTCCAGCAGAACCAGAACCAGGCTCAGTGTAAACGCTCATCTGCCTCGACCCACTGGGGCTTAGAGAAGACAGAGCAGAGACACAGAAAGCACAGAAGCTCACATTGATCCAGGAATACTTTCTATGTTAGATGGTAATAGTGGATGATCTGCCTCCCCTGGATGATGTCACAGCTAACAGAACGGCAGACCAGGTCTACCTGCTATGAAGAAAAGAAAATAACAGAGAACAGAAATGTAAAAGATGAAATAACAATAAGCAATGCAAATTGGAGAACAGTAGAACTCAGCAGAGTGAGAAAAATAGACCCTGATGTCCTCCAGCAGCCTAAGCCTATAGCAGCATAACTACAAAGATAGTTCAGCATAAGCTAAGCTACTCTAACTAGAAGCTTTGTCACAAATAAAAGTTTTAAGCCTAGTCTTAAAAGTAGACGGGGTGTCTGCCTCACGGACCAAAACTGGGAGTTGGTTCCACAGGAGAGGAGCCTGATAGCTAAAGGATCTGCCTCCCATTCTACTTTTAGAGACTCTAGGAACCACCAGCAGACCTGCAGTCTGAGAGCGAAGTGCTCTGTTAGGAACATACGGGGTATCAGAGCTCTGATATATGATGGAGCTTGATTATTAAGGGCGTTATGCGTGAGAAGGAGAATTTTAAATTCTATTTCAGCTGGTTATACTCACAGTGTCTGTAGTGCTGCAGCGCAAGCGGGTCTCTATAACTCATGTGTATCTTCACTTATTTTAGAGCCCAAATAAGCGACTTCACTTTCAGAAACAAGCCCAAATAAAAACCTCACAGAATTTACAAGCGACTTTAGAAAAAAGAAGCTAAGAGTCACGTATAATGAGTGGGCTTGGCAACAGTGAGCGCGGGTCGGTTATGCTAGAGTCTCCACTGCACACTTAGCATTCTTGGAACAACGGAAAGTGCCGAGGATAAAAGAGTGGTGTGTTTTTTGACACACAATTAACATGCACAATTGTTTTTGACATTATGGTATAACAAAGTTAACATGTTAAAACTGACAGCCCTAATTTAAATCTGACCTAGTTTAGTTTCACCTTGTATAATTCATGCATAAAACAGTGAACCAACTTCCAGGTAACAATCTAAAATTATAATTTAAAAGAGGATGGAGGCAAAACTCAAACACTGTGTTTCTGCTTGTGGACTGAAGGTGAGAAACAGACTGAAAGACAAACTGTTACAGAGTTACAGAAAGGAATAAGTCATAATTGCAGTTATTTAGGTACTGATGCATGTGTAGGAATTGAAATAAGGTCACTGTTGTAGCACAATACGAAATTCAATTCAATTTATTTTTATTTATACAGCGCTAATTCATATGTAATCTCAAGAAACTTCACAAAATCCAATTTAATCAAATTATTCAAAACAGGTTGGTCAAAGATTTTCTGTCTAAGGAAACCCAGCAGTGTTTGATTAACAGAATTCACTCCTCCTGGATGAGCATGCCACCGTGGAAGGTCGCTCGCATTGTCTCGTTGACTTTGTAACGTTCCCTCATATCAAAGATGCATGTATTGTCAGTGGAGAGGAAAACTCCCTTTTAACAAGGAGAAACCTCCAACAAAACCAGAATCAGGCTCAGTGTGAACGGTCATCTGCCTCTGTTGGGGGTTTAAGAAGAAAGAGCAGAGACATAAAAACAGAACATAGGAGCACAAATTGATCCAAGAGTAATTTCTGTATTAGAAGGTAATGGCAGACCAGCTCTATAGGTGCCCTTGAGAGCCGTTCAGAGGAGGAAATCCAGTTTTCGGCCTCTGCAGTAAAAACAGGAGGACAGTGACCTCTGGTGTTCAGAGGAGGAACTCCATCCTTCTGAGAAGTTCCTGGTTTATCAGTGAAGGAGGAAGAGAAGCACAGTTAGAATCCATCAGCAGCTCAGGATGAAGGTCTATCACACGTTGTTCAGCTTCTTTTTCCTCAGTGAGTACATTATTTTATTTCTAACAGTTTCTCTGCTCTCAGTCCTTCATAATTAAATTTTTTCCAGTTTACCAGTGAGTCTTTTTACCTTGTTGAAAAGTTTGAAGCTGACTCTCTTTCAGTAGTTCTATCTGTTGCTTCCTGTTTGGTTTATGTGATAAAATATGTTGATGAGCAGTTTAAATCTGGATACCTTTATTCTAAAGTTAGCTAAACTTTTCTAAGCTTCTAAATACATTCATATGTTTGCAAATTTGGCAAAAAAAAAAAACACCCTGAAATTTTCTTTTTAACTGAGACTAAAATTCATCACACATTTGGCCTCTTTCTCAGAAGTCATACCCTGCGTGTTGAACATTAAATTGGACTTGTTGCTTTGGTTGCACAGATGCAAAGACTGGTGTCTCTCTAGATCCAAAGTCAGATTATTTTGTCACAAAAACTGAAAATTAACCATCGGGGAAGATGTTGAGATGCAGATTTAAATGAACAAAATTTACAGTTATCTCTCATAGTGCTCAGTCTTTTGTTCTGGAGAACTTGTAGTTTTCTACGACTCTTAGATTAGTCAATGAAACAGAGGAAACAGCCAGTTGCTTCATGGATTTAAAGCAGCTAAAGAGGAACATAAACAGGAACCACTGAGTGTTAAAACACTCTGCAGAACAGAGGTGTTCTACAGAGATAAAAAAAACAAAACAAAACAAAAACTAAATCATGGTAAATCTTCAGCTTGTCTCAGTTGGAGATTTAACAAGGTGAGCCAAAGAAATCAGAAGGTTGTGGAATTAAGTAGATGTTTAGAAGATTTTTTTAGAATCAGCTGGAAATGTCAATTCACATTTATTCTCACATCGTCATTTAAATTTATGAAAATATTTTCTCTTCAGGCTTCTCAGCAGCTCTGCAGGTTGGAGACACTAGATAATCTCATAGAGGAAAAGAAGGAACCGACATCACAGTTAGATGTTCATTTAGATTCTCTGGAAGCAGGAGGTTCTTCTGTAGGGAAACGTGTGAAGGAGAAAATATCCTCATTGAAACAACAGACGACAGAGCTCAGAGAGGAAGATACAGCATTCTGTATGAAGAAAAAGATTTTGCATCATTTGATCTAATGGATGTGAGCATCACAGGCCTGAAAACGTCAGACTCAGGACGGTACTGGTGTCGCTTGGATAAAACTTGGGCTGGAACTCTATATGATGATTTTGATCTTGTTGTGACAGAAGGTGAGTTTTCTCCTTAAAATGTTGCTTCGTGTCTCTCAAAGAAAACTCTGCTCACTGACAGCTTGTTCTGTTCCAAATAATAATATTTGTTTATTTCCTGTGCAACAAATTGTGTGGGCTCTGGTTTGATCCTTGTCACTGATGCAAGGTTCAGGTTGAGTTCTTTATGCTGCTAACGTTAGATAGCCAATATATCATACTAATACATTTCACACTGTAAAACAAAGCATTTACCTTCTTTTATCTTAGAGCCAGAGGGATGTGCAGCGATGCCCACGTTTATTATTGTGTGTTTGCGAACAGTAACAATGATGAAGATCATCAGCTGTTGGCTAAGAAGAGCCTGATACGCCACATTTACCACTTTGTCATAATGAAACCAAGTTGTTCTCTTGTTAACATCACTGCAGGTCTGCTGCTTTATGTGGTTCTGACTCTGGTCGCCAAGATCATCCTATTATCAACACCTTTGGTGCTTTTCTGCTGGAAGAGGAGACTCACTAAGAGCAAAGGTGATGATACAGAAAGCACAAAAACACCTGTGTTGTGTCTTTTCAGCCATTAATATTTTTTCCTTGTTTTCATCTTACTTAGAGTGTTGGTAAGCCTTCTGTGCAAGTCAGAGACCTGCAGGGTCATACAAATGTGTCCAGAACAAAGGCCCTGGTCTTCAAAAGGTTTTTATCTACTAAGGCAGGTACAAACTAATTAATGTGTACAAAGCTGATCTTCAAACCAGGAGAAAAGCAATTTGCATCTATAAAAGTAGCAGACCTTATTGCTTGTGTCTTTATGAATATGCAGACTCTCCCAATACAGCGGTCAACTAAAGGCCTAGTTCTCAGTCATTTAATGGTTAAATTGCTGACAAATCTAGGAACATTTTAAATGGGAACAGATCAACTGTTCCAGTTAATCGGGACGTGATTATTCTATAAAAGCAGGTCCACAAGTTATCAATAACTCCCTCCCTCATTGTTCCAATACAGGCTCTGGAACTTCCATTCATCCACCTATACCGGCCCCTGCAAGTTTGCAGGGATCTCTGGCGATCGAAGCTCAGTTATTTTGTATTAAACTATTTTGGGGCTTCCTTGATTTGTAAAATTGTGGCTCAAGCAGATGTTGTGAAGTGTTGCTGGAGGTAAACCCAGCTGTTCAGAGATTGATCTCGCAGTAAGTCTAACTATACACTGTAAGACATTTCAATTCAGCTTCACTTGTAAATAGATGTTGACCTGCTGCCTTAAGAATGTATGTTAACTCAACTAGCACTTTATTGTTGTTTTAACTCAGAAATTAAAGTTTAAAAAGTTGATTGTACTAAATTGTTGTTGTCTTGATGTAGTTCTTTAACTTGTCAAAGTAGATTTTACTTTTTTATCACTTGCTTTGTCAACATGATACTTTGAGTTAAATCAAAAAAGTACTACACATTATGAATACACGAAAACTTTATCACTTTTGTCAACTTGATACTGTGAGTATAAAATATCAAACATCATCAGTATAATACACTTTCTTGAGCTAGTTGAACAAACACACATTTCTACATAGTTGTAACTCACTGTTTTGAGTTCAAAACAGTGAGTTACAACTATGAAATACAACTTTTGATATCAGGTGGAAAGAATTTAAATTTCAAATTTGTTTCAACTTACAGAAAACACTGAATGCTTGGCTTTGTCCAAAATTATTTATAAATGGATTGTATAGTGCTTTATGTCCGACTACCCCAAAGCGCTCTACACTACAGTCAGTTATTCATCCATTCTCACACGCTACATAGAAGCCACAGCTGTTCTGGGGCAGGCTGACAGAAGCGAGGCTACCATACATTGGTGCCACCAGGCCCTGTGACCACTGCCAGCAGGTGATGCTGGTGAAGAGTCTTGCCCAAGGAAAAAACAACTGAGACAGTTAGAGTAAGGGATTGAACCAGCAACTCGCTGGTTGCAGGACAACCTCCCTAACTCTTGCATCACTGGAGCCCCTAAGAACATGTTTATGTAAACTTAAAGGAACAATAATTAATAATGACACCTGCTGGTTAAAATTGGAACAACATGTTCGCAATTACGGACTTCTTTTACTGGCTTCCATGTTTTCAGGCTGCTGCCCCTTTGCCAAGATAAAATACCAAATGCTACACGCTGTTTTGGGAACCCTAAGAACGCTCATATGATTGACTCAGGAACCAGGAAGTAAACGCGGACTACACTACACGGAAAAAAAAACTTGACTAAGAAATTGTTGATGGAGAGGACTGATTGTTTATAGGGAATGATACATCCATCCCAGGGACAGATCTATTTGTCCAGGGAAATTATTATATAAAAAAAAAAATAGTTATCATTATTCTACCTCCAATGACTGGAGGGAGGTTTACAGGGCTCGAACACTTCTGCTCTCTCTCCCTTCGAAGACAGTCACATTCTTCTCCTCTCCAGCTCCTTGCTTCCCCCCATCAAACTGTATCCTTTGAATGGGATAAAGTGTGATATATGTGTTTTTTCCTCTCCCTTCCTAATTGTGGCTCCTATCTTTCCACAGAGTAATGGCAGCTCCCTGTGGGCACCGTGTAAGCGGTGTCCTTGGCAGCATGGCCTCAGTAAATTGTCTCCCCCTGAAATGTTTGTGATGTATGTTATGTTATGGTGGTTGCACTGAAACAGTAATTTCCCTCTGGGATTATTAAAGTATATCTGATTCTGATCTGATTCTGAGACCACCGTCTCTGTTACACGAACCAGTAGAATAATGATAAACAGGGATACATCTGATTTTCAGCTGTGATATTTTCTTCATTAAACTCAGACATAAAGTCAAAGCTTTTTCTTCTGTTTTTGCAGAACTTTTTTTAATAATAGCCTCATTAATATTGTCACTAAGAAAAAGTTGGCAGGAGTTCAAAAACGGTTTCGTGCGTCCGGGGTGTCTGGAGTGGTTATGTAAATGATTTGATCTTCCTCTTTCTTTGACAGTGTTACGTCCCAGAAAGGGGCCAACATATTTAAGGACACGTAGACAGGACTGAGGGTTAACAAAAATATTTTATTTTCAAAACCTCTCTTGGACATCTTTTTCAGCTGTTTTGTTTCTCCGTGGAGGCAGAGGGGAAAAAAAGAGAGTGAGTTTAAATACCCTCGGTTTCTCTGAGTCCAAAAAAAAAGGGAGAGTGAAAATGGAAAAAAAACATCTCTCTCCAAAGTATTAACAGAATGTTGGACCTGGTGAGCCGATCAAAAGAACATAATGCTATAGCAGAGGGCCAACCCTATACAGGGCCGTCGAAGCCTCTACTATAGGCAGACTAAAGCAAAACAAAAACACTATTGCAAAGTAAAAACTGCAAACAGGACAACCGGTCCCACCAGGCCAAAATCATCTGAAACAGCAAAAAAAAAAAAAAAAGAAGCTAACAAAAATACCGCATGGCCAGCTGGAGTCGTCAGCTGTCATCATCAGCTGTGTCATACAGCTCCAGAAGACTTCCGAGCACCGCAATCAGGACACATCCTTGGTAGTGGTGACGAGTGGAAGGGCAGGACTCTCCAACAGCTTCTTCTTCTTCTTGTTTTATGGCGGTTGGCAAGCAACTAAAACTCTCCAACATGTTGAGACCCAGCCTATTTATAGTCGGACCAATAGCACCACAACTAATGTAATCAAATTACAAACAAAATAAAAATTATCCAACTCTAAAATCTCTCAACAAAACCACTCAAATAAATTCCATACGAAAGTATCTAAAAAAAACAAATAAACAAATTGTGTGCCCAAAGCACATAACACCCCCACCCAAAAACTCTGAATAGGGATTGATGTAACCCGTAGGGAAAAACAAAAACTCAATCCATTCAGAGAAAAAAAAAACTAAAGCCGTGAAAGGGCGTCAGCAACTACGTTGTCCTTACCACAAACATGATGGATAGAGATATTAAAAGATTGAAGCCGCAGAGACCAGTTCATCAAACGTCGATTTTTATTACGCATGCGGTCCAGAAAAACTAAAGGATTATGGTCTGTACAGATCCGCTGGAACCGCCTACATACACCTCAAAATGTTCTAAAGCCAGGACCAACACTAGTGCCTCCTTTTCGATGGTGGAATACCATCTTTGATACGTGTTAAGTTTCTTTGAAAAATAAGAATCACACGCGTCCACAGCCAACTTAAACGGCACATCAAAACGAGGGGCAGACAACACAGGAGCGTTACTAAGCAAATTTTTAGTTTGCTCAAAAGCGGATTGACATCGTTCTGACCAAATAAAACCTACTTTAGGGCTAAGATCTGTTAAAGGGGCAGCTACAGAGGAAAAGTTTTGCAGAACCCCCTATAGTAACCAACCATTGCTAGATAGCGGCATAGCTCAGTACGATTGGTGGGTACAGGAACAGACAGAATAGCCTCTACTTTAGCCTCAACAGGGCGCACTTGACCTCCCCCCACCCTTTTTTTCAAGATAGGTCACTGTTGCTTGGCTAAATTGGCATTTAGAAAGGTTAACCGTCAAATTAGCGTCACTCAGACGCGCAAAAACAGCTCTCAAATGTTCAACATGCTCAGCCCATGTTGCAGAACAGATCACCAGATCATCCAAATAAGCCTCACAGAATGATAAACCGGACAAAACCACATTCATTAGCCGTTGAAACGTTGCTGGGGCGTTACGCATCCCAAAAGCCATTACCGTATACTGAAGGAAATCATTGGGTGTGACAAAAGCGGAAATTTCCTGGGCTCGTGCTGTTAAGGGTACCTGCCAGTATCCCTTCAGCAAATCCAGCTTAGTCACAAACTTGGTAGCCCCTACATGGTCCACACAGTCCTCCATACGTGGCAATGGATAACAATCCGGCTTAGTCACCCAGTTTACCTTCCTGAAATCCAGACAGAAACGGTCTTCTCCATTGGCTTTAACTGTAAGGAGGCATAGCGAACGCCACGCACTACTGCTGGCAACAGCAAGTCCATGTTTCACCATGTACTCCACCTGTGTTTTCAAACGGCGTCGTTTGTCCGGGTTCACTCTGTAAGGGTGCTGTTTAATGGGCTTGGAATCACCAACATCAATGTCATGGCTAAGCACACGAGTCTGAGTGGTAATGTCTGCAAACAGCGACGCATAACACTGGATCAAATTAATGACATCAGCCTGCTTGGAATAATCAAGGTGAGACAACAAGAGAGGTAAGTTTTCCAGCACTTCTGAATTTGGAAACTTTCCTTTTAGAGACATCCGGGAAAAAGACGTCACCTTCAGGTTCAGCACCACACAGCTCCTCCCCTGCATCCGCACCGGCCCTGACACATACGTCAGCTGATTCACTAGAAACACAACTAACAGTCAGAGAGGCTGCACGCTCGATGTAAGGCTTCAGCATATTAACATGACATAGGCGAGATTTCCGCCTCCGATCAGGGATAGAGACCAAATAATCTCTATCTCCGACTTTCCTCTTGACCACATAAGGGCCACTGTAGCGTGCTTGTAAGCTAGAACCCGGAACTGGAAGTAACACCAATACTTTGTCACCCGGCTCAAAAACTCTCATAACTGTATTTCTGTCAAACCAGGACTTCATTTTAGCCTGTGCAGTTTTTAGACTATCTTTGGCTATCTCGCACGCACGGCTCAGCTTCAGTCGAAAGTTACTCACATAGTCCAATAAGTTTTGGTCAGATCTTTTACGCAACCACTTCTCTTTTAATAATTTTAATGGCCCACGAACAGTGTGTGCAAAAACCAAGTCTGACGGACTGAACCCCAGAGACTCCTGAACCACTTCCCGTGTGGCAAACAGTTGTAAATGTACCCCTTCATCCCAGTCCTTTTCGAACTCCAAACAGTAGGTGCGAAGCATTGTTTTTAACGTTTGATGGAAACGCTCGAGTGCCCCCTGACTTTCTGGGTGATAAGCGCTGGAGTGACAGTGCTTTATGTCAAGTTGTTTTAAAACCTATGCTAAAACTTTGGACATAAAGTTAGATACTTGGTCAGTCTGCACAACGCGAGGTAAACCAAACAATGAAAAAAAACTTTGTTAAAGCTTTCATTATTACTGGTGTAGATATTTTACGCACAGGAAAAACCTCTGGAAAACGAGTGGAGGTACACATCACTGTTACCAAGAACTTATTCCCCGCTTTGGTTCGAGGTAACGGACCCACACAGTCAACCAGTACTCGTTTGAATGGTTCAGAGATAGCTGGAATGGGATATAATGGTGCGGGGGGAATTGTCTGATTGGGTTTTCCAGATACTTGACAGAAATGACACGAATTACAGTAGCATATGACATCCCTCTTCAATCCTGGCCAAAAGAAATGACGCAAAATGCGATCATATGTTTTTCTTATGCCAAGGTGACCAGCTAGTGGATTGTCATGTGCTAACTGCAAAATCTCTGATCGATATGGGGTTGGAACAACAATCTGTTTCACCACACTCCACTTTTCAACAGGGGAAACATTTAATGGCGTCCATTTACGCATTAAAAGACCATCATTTAAGAAATAGCCAGAAGAAATGGAGTCGGGCTTATCAGTTAACGCCTCGCTAAATAAATGTTCTAAGCTTTTGTCAGTTTTTTGGAGATCTATCAACTGATTTCTGGACAAACACAGATCCTGTGCATCCAACATGTCTTCCTCCACAGTTCTCTTTAATGACACATGTTTGGATTCAATGTTGCACAGAAAACTTTCGCTCAAGTCCAAGTCATCTTTATCGACCTCTTGTTGACGCTTAAGTGCTGCACGCGTAACTGCACATGATATGAACACATCAGGGAACGTACGAGCAAGCTCATCTGGACAGGTTTGCAACACCGGGACGGGTGTAACGTCTGGAGTAACTAACACTCGACCCCCAGCCAAATCATTGCCCATGATCATGGAGACGCCTGCTATTGGAAAACTAGGGCGCACCCCAACCACAGCATCACCAGACCACAGCTCAGAGTGGATCACAATTTTGTGCAGTGGAACACCAATGTCTTGCATGCCAAAACCACGAACTGGCACATCAGAACCAATTGCAGTGTCACTATTTAACGGCAAAACCCCCTCCAAAGTAAAGGATTGAGAAGCAGCAGTATCACGCAATATTTTTACTGGGATTTTCTCACTACTATCAGACACAGAAATAAACCCATCCATAACAATAGGCTTAAAATCGGCATAATCACAAGACTTTGTTGAAAGTAACTGAGTAACGTGATTTACAGTTTTAACTAGAGCGACCGGCTTAGTGTTCTTTTTCTTTAAAACCGGGCAGTTGGCCACAATGTGTCCTTTCTTTTTACAATAAAAACACGTCACAGTAGCTTTAAAATCCAACACATGTTCGGACTTACTTTCAACACCACTGAGTGCTGCATGGGTATCTGATTCAGTGAACGAAACAGGTTTCGCCCACTCTTTCCCGTTATTTTCTAGTTTGTCAAACTTATGAAAGACATGTGATCGCTCAAAATTAACTTTGTGAGTTAACATGTACTCGTCAACAAGTACCGCAGCTTCTGACACATTTGACACTTTATTTTCATTTAAATAGGTAGTAACCTTCGCTGGCAAACTGTTTTTAAAATCTTCCATTAACATGAGCTGCTTAAGTTGTGCAAAGTCCTTAACATTTTTAGAAGAGCACCAACGATTAAAGAGAATTTCTTTGTCTCTGACAAATTCTACATACGTTTGATTATAATGTTTTTTCAGTTTGCGAAATTTTTGGCGATACGCTTCAGGCACTAATTCATACGCCCGCAAAATAGCACTTTTAACTTTGTCAAAATCAAGGCTATCTGCCACAGACAGCGAAGCATATGCCTCTTGCGCTTTGCCACTTAACGCACATTGCAACAACAAAGTCCACATCTCTTTCGGCCATTTAAGTGCGAGTGCCACCCTTTCAAATAGGGTGAAATATTTATCAACATCTCGCTCATTAAATGGAGGAACCAAGCGAACATTTTTACTAACATCAAAATCATTGGAATGTGATTGCGAAGACCAAGCACTAAGCTCAAGTTCTTTCACACGCAGGTCAGCTTGTATCTCCAGTTTTCTTTGTTCAAGATACAGCTCCTTCTCTCTCAAAGCCAGCCGTCCTAATTCAACTTCAAGTTCCTTTAGACGAACTGGGTCATCTGACAAAGCTTCCAAAGGAGACGCAGGAGGACTTTTTGGTAAGCTTGTAGCAGAAAAAAATTCCAATCTGAAACAGTGCTGCTGACATCTCAGCTTCAATTGCTCCTTTTTAGCACGTCTATTTACTGTAACTTCAAAATGATCGGCTACTGACAGCAGCTGATCCTTCGTGCATCTATCCAAGGACTCCAAAGTGGGCTTTTTAACAAACTCATCCAGGTCAAACTTCATGTCTAGACCGTAGAATCAAGCCACACAAATTAACAATAGCCCATGCACAACTAAAGCTACCAGCACACCACGCCCAACTGTCCTAATTAACCACCGCGACACCCCCGACTGTTCCAAAAATGCACACCAAAACCAGCATAACTGCCAAAAACAACCGCAGGACACAACTAGTTGCTAGGTAAACTATTTTTTTGACGAGCCCCCATAAATATTACGTCCACCAGGCTCGTTTGGTGGGATAACATTACAAGCAGTCAGTGCAAAGGCATCCCAAAGAAGGCAGGAGATAAAATAGAGCATCTTATTGAATATGGTGAGAAATTCTGCAACAAATGAACATTGAAGGATGATTGATGCACAACCACTACTGCGGTTGTTTCTGCACATCAGCTTGACACTGACGTTTTCTAGGACTTTGCTTCTAATTTCTGGAAAATCTCATAATCTCTAGAAATCAGCAGTTTCATCTCTCTGATCTGAATGTTTTTCAGATCCTGCTGTGGAAACAGATTACGCTGCCATCACTCAGGTGAGTCTGAATCCTTATAAAACACCTGAGTTTCATTAGTGTTAATCTGTCTCAGTGATACAACTCCTCCTCCTCCTCCTCCTCCTCTTCATCCTGCAGACCAGCCCAGAGACGGAGGAAATCATCTGCTGAGGAAATAGCTTGCATTTAGATCTGGACTAAACTCTCTGAAACAATCAGAGCTCAAAGTACAGATGAGAAACACTTCATCAGATGTTTCACAATAAAATACGCCAAACTCTGGCAGGATTTTAGCTCTGAGCTCAGAAAGCAGCAAAACAAATGTAAACTCAGAAAAGGCATGTCCTGTCATGAAAGAGCCTGTAGAGTTCGGAATCCAAATACTCCACAAAAATCTCTGTCGGTAGAGGCTGATCATACCATGTTATCAAGCAGTGATCTTGTTCTTATTTTTGGATATTTTAATATTCATGTGTGTTGTCCTGATAAACTGCTGTTAAAGGACTTTTTATGCCTAACTGACTCTTTTAACCTGGATCAGTCAGTAACTGGCTCCACACATAAACATGGACACTGGATCTGGTTCTGTTTTATGGTCTGCCTGTGTCTAATGTGGAAATCTGTGATTCTGGAGTTTCAGATCATATGTTTGTTTTATTTGACATAGCTTTAAATTTCTAATTAAACCATGTGCAACTGTTCAATGCTGTCCAACTTTTAACCCACCATCTGCCACTCTGGCCATCTCTGGCCTTTAACCGGGTCTCTGTTCCTCCTGATGTTTCCTCCTCTGTAGTTGAGGAATTTATCTCCTAGTTTGATTCTTCTTTCCAAACAATGTTGGACTCTGTGATTTCTTTAACAACCAGGCAGCTAAAGTCTAGACCTGAGCCTTGCTTTAATGACATGCTGTCGGGAGGGAATGTTGAAGAGCGGAAAAAACACCAACTCAAATCATGAAGGACTGGTGGCATCAGTGTCAAAACACCGTTAAAGTGGCAAAAATAACTTATTTGGAAAATGTTGTGTTATCTGCTCTGGACTGGTTTAGATCCTACTTAGCTGATTGATCTCTCTGTGTCAGCATTTCAAATACTGAATCATCATGTGCTCCTGGGTTCCCACAGGGCTCAGTTTTCAGACCTCTACCTCTGTAGACTCCATACTCAGAAGATATGGAATTACTTTCCATTTCTACGCTGATGATTTTCAGCTTTATCTGCCCCTGAAGCAGCTTCTGTAACAAATACTGGACTGTTTGGAAGAAATTAAAGCTTGGCTAACCCTGAACCTTTGAATTTGGTGGTTCAAAACGTCGATGCGTGTCTTTTAACACATACTCCAAAAACAGAGCATTTTACTCATATTCTGGCCTGACTCCATTGGCTTCCACTACATTTTGGAGTTCATTTTAAAATTCTTATTTTCATTTTTAAGTATTTGAATGACCTTACCTCACCGTACTCCTCTGAGCTTCTTTATCCCTACTTGGCCTCTCGGCCCCTCAGGTCAGCTGAACTGCATCTCCTGGAAATACCGAGGTCTGAGAGGAAGCTCAGAAGGGGCCAAAGCCTTTTCTATTGTTGGTCCTCAATTGTGGAATAACCTGCTCTTGCACATAAGAGAGGCTCCTTCACTGCCCACTCTTAAAACTCGCCTTAAAACCCATTATTATTATTTGGCTTTTACCACTGGCTAGACTTAGTTTTCATTTCAAATTGGTTTTATTGTTTATTTTAAGTGTTTTTATGCATTATCTTTTTATTTTAGTTTTTCAATGATGTGTGTGTTTGTAGCGATGCACAGCACTTTGTTTTAGCTGTTGGCTGTTTTTAAGCGCTTTAAAAATAAAGATGTGTCATGATATGGTATCATTTAAAAGAGGGTGGACGCATAACTCAAACTGTATTTCTGCTTTTGGACTGAAGGTCAGAAACAGACTGAAAGAAGAACTGAAACAATGTCAGAGCATGATGACCTTATCGTTAGACATGTATGCGTGTGTAGGAATTGAAATGAGCACAACAATAAACTTAATTTAATAAATTTTTTATCTATATAGCATCAATTGACAACACGTAATCTCAAGGCACTTAATCCAATGATCCAGACAGATTGGTTGAAGGTTTTCAATCGCAGGAAACCCAGCAACATCGGGTCATTGACTTGCAAACTTCACTCCTCCTGGATGAGCATGTTGCGCCACTGGAAAGTCGCTTGCATTGGGTCATTGACTTTGCACCAATCCCTCATACTGAGCATGCATGAAGCGACAGTAAGACGAAAACTCTCCTTTAACAGGAAGAAACCTCCAGCACAACGAGAACCAGGCTCAGTGTGAACGGCCATCTGCCATGACCGACTGGGGGTTTGATAAGACAGAGCAGAGACACAGAAAGCACAGAAGCTCTGATCCAGAAGTACTTTATATGCTGCCAGCTCCAAAGGTGGCTTTATCTTGGGAAGAAACACAGCCAGTAGACAGGCTCTGATACAGTTTTCTGGTCTTATTGTTGATTTAACAGAGAGCCAGTGAAGGGAAGTTAGAACAGGAAATAGATGATCTCTGTTTCTAAGCAGTTTCTTTGTTAAAAACTCTGTTCCAAAGATGATAACTTCTGTCTTGTCTGAATTTAAGAGCAGGGAATTTAAAGTCATAATCAAACAAAACATTTAGACCTTTAGACAAAGTAATTTTTCTCTTGATGAGGCCTAATTTAAACTCAAACATTACAACAGAAACTTAAACTCATTAGTAAAAATAGGAGTAAGTTGACCCCCACCCACTTAAGAGAAGTTCCTGGTTTATCAGTGAAGGAGGAAGAGAAGCAGAGTTAGAAACCATCTGCAGCTCAGGATGAAGGTCTGTCACACTTTGATCTGCTTCTTCTTCCTCAGTGAGTACATTATTTTATTTCTAGCAGTTTCTGCTCTCAGTCCTTCATCCATTTGTATCCTCTGTCAAAATACCTCTAAAATCGGTGGTGTGGTGAGCTCAACCATATTCTCTATCATTCAAAATTAAGAGATAATTTGGAAATTAAAGGTATTACATAAAAAAGATAACATTAAGAGCTCTTTAATTGTGTATTTAAATTGATTGTTTTCTTTTTATTAAACTGCATGTTTTGACTGATTGTTTTTCTTTCTTAAAAAGATCAAGCATTCATGTATTAAATTAGTGAAATGATGATTATTTTAGTGCAGTCCAAGTGTCAGACAGGCTAAGGAGAAAAAAGTTTGTGGAAAAAGGAAGTAGCGCTTGGAAGGAGACTGCAGCTGCTGGCTACAGGAAATCTGCCGAGAAGAAAAGAGGAAGTGGAATCAGACAGTTTGGTTCAATGACCTGCTGCCTGGGGTCGGAGAAAGAGGAGCGAAAACTTTTGACTCGGCCAGATATCTGCTTAGTTTGAAAAGTTTATGAGGTGATAAGGTACTGGGTGCAAGTGTTCGGTGGAGACAGGGGGGGGTTGAGGTTTGCAACCTCCCAACGGCTCTCTCAGCATATAAAAGAAGGGTGATTTGGGTACTCGGGGCTCAGATTCTCATCTCAGAAGACATGCAGCGCGGAGCAGAAGAGAAGAAGACCCAAGACGGAAGGATGATCGTGGAGCCAAAGGAAGAACACGGCGCCCGTGTCTCTGAGAACCGCCGAGACTGAGTCAGATTATCTATTTTTCGTGTTTTTCCACAATTCGGGGCCAACGATCTGCAAATCCTGTCAAGAAGAACTGCTGTGGTTTTGACCTGGTTGATGAGAAGATCCTAGATGTCCAGAAGATGCGAGTTGCACCCATGAGATGTCAGCTCTGCAGTTATACCAACCTCTCAAGCCAAGGAGACGCACCTCAGGCACGGACATCAAGGCAGAGACTCAAGGCGTGAGTCTTTGTGAATGGGGCATCAACGGGACATCGGGTTTGCCATCGAGAGAAGGCACGTTGTTCGGCTGAACAACTCCTTATCCAGCAATCAAAGCCACTATAAGTTTCCATCTGAGGTTCGGGTCAGTTTGCTCCTCCAAATTTAAAATCCTCTCCTAAATATATTAGTAAGCAGCCTTAGATAAGAGATAGGACGTTGATTAAATATTCATTTGTAATCTGTTAAATTGCTTAATGCTGTTTCTAATCCCCTGCTAAAGCGTACTAATTAAAGAAGCATATAAAATTTTGTTCAAAGTTGTGGACATTCAATTTGTGAGTCAACATTTTTCTGAGTTCTTCTATGATTATAAAATAGTCATGGTGCATGGTTCTAGAAATATTTTGGAGGTCTTAAAAGGTTGCCTATAGCCCAAACTTTAAAACAACACCCTTAGGGACTTTTGAGTCTTTAAAAAATACTGATCGTGTAACAAGTGCTGATTTATAGGAGTAGGAGCCACCGTTAACTAGGGCGGTGGATGGGTTACAGGTGGCTTCGGGCTACTAGGTTGCCTGACCTGTCCACTGAAGAAGGGTGTGGCCCTAGGACGAAGGTGGTTAGCCGGTCAGTCGTATCCTACTCATCTAGCTGAAAAGGTCTCACAGGAATTCTAAACAGGGTAATACTCGTTAGATTCAGAGGTCCTTAGAACCCCAGCTAGTTTGAGCTTTAACCCAAAATAGGAAGGATGTGGGGGAAGTGGGGTTTTAGTTCAAAACCAAAAATCTGACACCTCACATTGTATCTATTTTTAACTCCCCCCACCCAATTAGAATAAAACCTTCACAAATGATTTCTAATGCTTTCTTACTGAGATTATGCCGAGCTACGATCATGTCCTTATTGTTGGAGATTTTAATATTCGTGTGTGTTGTCCTGATAAAAGCTGCTGGTAAAGGACTTTTTGAGCCTAACTGACTCTTTTAGCCTGGATTAGTCAGTAACTGGCTCCACACATGAATGTGGACACTGGATCTGGTTCTGCTTTATGGTCTGCCTGTGTCAAATGTGGAAATCTGTGATTCTGGAGTTTCAGACTATTGTTTTATTTGATGTAGCTTTTAAAGAACTTTTAATTAAACCATGTGCCCCTGTTTAACGCTGTCAGACTTTTAACCCATCATCTGCTTCTCAATTCTCTGTGGCCTTTAGCCAGCTCTCAGTTCCTCCTGATGTTTTCTCCTTGGTAGTTGAGGCATTTATCTCCTGGTGCACTCTGATTTCGTTAACAGCCAAGTAGCTAAAGTCTACACCTGAGCTTTGGTTTCATGAGAGAACTCATGCTGTCAGGGGGGAATGTCGGCGAGTGGAACAGACTAAGAAAAAGACAAACTCAAATCATTAAGGACTGTTGGCATCAGTATCAAAACTCTATTAAAGAGGCGAAAATAACTTATTTGGAGAATGTTGTGTGATCCAACAGACATAACCCTTGTGGGTTGTTCAACACCATTGCCTCTGTTCTTAACCCTCCTCAGAACCCTTTCTTAGAAGCATTGGCTGATTAGTATAATACTTTCTTAAAGTTCTTTATTGAAAATATTGTCACCACAAGGGCTCTGGTTATCCCTCCTGACTCAGATACTTTTGTCTCAGACACTTGCTCTGCAACTGTTAGGCAATTCTCTTTAAATGACAGGGTTAGGCATCTTAAGTAATCTGGCTCCCTGTGGGATCCAGTCCCTTCTCGATTCTTTAAGGAGGTCTTTCCCAGTATTGCACAATATGTCCTTACCATTGTTAACTCCAATCTGTGCACTGGTGTGGTCCCTGCAAAACTTACACCAGAATCAGAATCAGAATCAAGTTTATTACCAAGTAGGTTTACACTTTCAAGGAATTTGACTTGGTGTTGATGGTGCAGACAAAACTAATTATATATATATATATATATATATATATATATATATATATATATATATATATATATATATATATATATATATATATATTCAGAAGCCATATACACACAGTAGACTGTGTGTTAATGTAACGCAGAAGCTTGTAAGTCCTGAACGGGGGAGAGAGGCAGTGTCCAGTTTCACGGGCGGCTCTTGGCTTTGTTCATAAGGCTGGTAGCAGACGGCAAAAAACTATTCTTGTGCTGTGAGGTTTTGGTCCTGATGGACCGCAGCCTCCTGCCAGAGGGAAGTGACTGGGTCATATGGTTGATGCCATATCTATCTATCTATCTATCTATCTATCTATCTATCTATCTATCTATCTATCTATCTATCTATCTATCTATCTATCTATCTATCTATCTATCTATCTATCTATCTATCTATCTATCTATCTATCTATCTATCTATCTATCTATCTATCTTTCTATCTATCTATCTATCTATCTATCTATCTATCTATCTATCTATCTATCTATCTATCTATCTATCTATCTATCTATCTATCTATCTATCTATCTATCTATCTATCTATCTATCTATAACTAGATATATAGATATTCTTTAAACTGAACAGTTTTAAACTGAACTCTCTTTGACTTTTCTTTCAGTTTTATTTGTAATATCCTGTTGATTTTTGAGTAAAGAAAATGCAGATGTTATAAATCTCAGGAATTAAAAATTTGAAAATTGAAATTAATATTTAGATGAAAACCTACAGTTACCTCCCATAGAGCTCAAGACTTGATGTTTTGGAGAACTTTTTTTTTTTTTTTTTTTTTTTTTTACAATTGATTTAGACTTAGACAAACTTTATTGCCATTTTGTATGCACAGAGTGGTTACAGAATGAAATTTCGTTTGATTACAGCTTGAGAATTTTAGTGAATTGCAGTGGATTTCAGAATAAAGTAACTTTGCAGGATAAAGTTACAGGATAAAGTGCAGCAGTGATTTCACAGTACAATATTCTTTGACAATATTCAAAGAAACAGAGGACACATGTTTTTGTTGTCTGAAAAAGCAACATTGAAGCAAAAGTAATAGGACTGAGTGATGCAACTCTCAGAACTTCCTTAAAGGCACATTGCAGATAAAGACGATTTATTTCTCAAAACTTTTACTTTGCAAATGTGGTCAATGAAGATTTTATCAGCTGTTACAAAGAAACCAGAAGGTTGCTGATCCAAGAGAAATAAGCTGAATTGGTTTAAGAAACTGTGATGTATTTACATTTATTGTAATGTAGCCAAGTTGATATATAACTACATTTCAACTGTATTATATTGTATTATGACATATTATGCAATGGCAACTACTGACTGTTACTCTCCTCAGCTGCTCTGCATGATGGAGATACTGTGAATATCTACACAGGAAAAGAAGGAGGAAACATCACCATTAGATGTGAATTTCTTTACTCTGGCGACAGGAGATTCTTCTGTAAAGAAACTTGTGAAGGAGGAAATATTCTCATTGAAACAACAGAAGATAAAGCTCAGAGTGGCAGATTCTGGATTAGATATGAAGATAGAGGTTCTCTGTACTATGATTATCTTCATGTGAGCATCACAGAGCTGAGAAGGTCGGATTCAGGACGGTACCAGTGTCGCTCTGATACATGGAAAGGAACTCGATATGATGATTTTTATCTTTATGTGACTGAAGGTGAGTTTTCATTAAATTGTCATTTGATCTACTTTATAATACCAACGTGCTTAACTTGTGACTCATGAAAACCCACATCAATAAAAATGTCATTCTTCAGTTATGTTTCTGTTTAATTCCCCCATCCTAAGATGCTTCAGCACCAAAACGGACTCTGGGACCTTTTATAAGATCGACTTTTCTCCCAACAACAACACCACCACAGAGTCTGAGTTCCTCTTCTTCTCCATCCTCCTCTGAAACCAGCAAACTCCCAGATGAACCAGCTGCAGGTTCAGGTACGTCATCTGTTCATGTTTGGAGACGTTCATGTGATGATTTGGGTCCGTTAAAGTCCAATTGGACTCAGAACCAGAACATAAGTTGACTCAGATTTAATGAAGTAGTCAACAGGGTCTAGTGTTGAATTATTGGTGGATCAATGGCTGACAGGCAGACAGAGCAGGAATCATGAAGCTCCAGGAGGACAAGGAGAAGTAGAAAGAACTAAGATGTTGGACACAAAGAGTAAAATCTTCACAGAGCTCTAAGAAACCGTAGTTTACTGGACCGGTACAAACACTGTTAACCTGACAAGCCAGATTGATAATGTGTAGCATAGCTAATGTGTTTAGCCAATCACGCTACCAAATAAAAATGTAAGCAGCATGTCCCATGAGAAACTACAACAGGTTTATGATGGTTCAGGACAGGTCACTCCTTTTTGTTCTTCTTTTAAGTAAAAATAGGGGATTCTGACAAAACAGTTGTGATAGCAGTAGCTAGGCATGCGTCCTCCTGTGCTGCCATGTTTATTTTGGTTCGGCTGTGGGCTTGGCAGTTTTTGCTTTTGTCTTAATTTTTATGTCCTGCCTCAAACCATGACACTGCAACGTGACTGACTCAAACCGTTTTTTGGTGCTGTCCCGAAACAATTGAGACCGAAGTGGGACACGATGGATTCTCTTGTGTTTTTGAGCGCACAAATACTGCAATAATTCAGCATGTGGGCAAGGTTACCACCACGTCATGATAGTTGGATAAAATGCAATAACTCCTGGTGCGTCTTATCAGTGCAGGACATTCTAAAGATCTTTAAAACAATCCTCTGAATTAAACGGGAGAGAAACCTTATGCTTATTAACAGCAGTTGATGAAGGTGGAATATTATCACACTTGGCATGTTTATGTGGAACATAAGAGTTTCTGTATTAAACTAAATAAACTCAGCTGTAAACATCCTTGCAGATTTTCTACTTTATGTGGGTCTGACTCTGGTCGCCAAGATCATCTTATTATCAACACCTTTGGTGATTTTCTTCAAAAACAGAAGAGCCTCTAAGAGCAAAGGTGAGGATACATGAAAGAAACAAAAATATTTGTGTTGTCTTGAAATAAAAAAGTAACTATGTTTAACATATCAATCTAATCAGTCAGTAGAGTATGGAGAGTCATTTTATTCATAAGTAAATAAATTAATACTGTTTTGATAATATCTGAATAATGGTCCATCAAAAAACTAAATATAAATATGAAATCAAACAATGAAAAAAGCAATTAATTGATATCTATCATGTTTTATCTAATATTTTATGATTTCAAGATTAATTAATTTTTATTAAATTTTTTTGTAATTTTATTTTATATATATTTAATTCTTTATTCATCTATATTTATTTATTTGTTTATTTGTTTATTTGTTTATTTACTTATTTTATAATTGTTTTTTATTTTGTGACTATTTTGTAAAGCTTCTTCCAGGCCTTTTAATTTTTGTACTTGTTTTTATCTCACACTCCTTTTATGATTTTGTGTCTAATATTCAAATGAAGGGGCAGAGTTTTCTCTGTAGGGCCAGGTGGGTCTGTCCAGAGTGATGTAACTGCGACAGAGTGGCGACACTCCCATAGACTTCAGTGCAATGCTGAAGTCACGTGGGTCATGCAGCTGCATATAGTTCCAAACAGCGATAGCTCCAGCATTGAGTGCGGTTTATTGTGGGTATTTTGGAGTGATTTTCTCCATTGAGTTGATGAAACTTAACCAATTTATAGTTTTTAGGAGACTAATGAATAATAAATATTTCATAATTTTACTGTAGCTTTTAAAGCAGAAACCTTCCTGTCCCACGCCTTCCAAGTCATTTAGTATTGCAGTACATCCACGGCAACTCGAGTTGAAGTTGACAAGAAAAAGCCCCACGGGGAAAACTTCGCCCCCTTATTTGAATATGAGAAACAAAAATAAGAAACGGAGTGTGAAATATTAAAAACAGAGTACAACAAGAAAAGTTCAGGAAATAATTAAAGTGGCTGTACAATAATTAAAGTGGCCCCCTCCCTGGGCTGCCACCTTACCGTGGTGGAGGGGTTTGAGTGTCCCAATGATCCTAGGAGCTATGCTGTCAGGGGCTTTAAGCCCCTAGTAGGGTCACCCAAGGCAGACAGGTCCTAGGTGAGGGACCAGACAAAGCGCAGCCCAAAATGCCCCTTATGATGAGTACACTTATTGGACCTTGTGTTCCCTCGCCCGGAGGACGCGGGTCCCTGGGGTCCCACTCTGGAGCCAGGCCTGGAGGTGGGGCTCGTTGGCGAGCGTCTGGTGGCCGAGCTTTTGCCCATGGAGCCCGGCCGGGCTCAGCCCGAAGAGGCGACATGGGTCCCCCTTCCGATGGGCTCACCACCTGTCGGAGGGGCCAAAGGGGTCGGGTGCATTGTGCAACGGGTAGCAGCAGAGGGCGGGGACCTTGGCGTTCCGATCCTCGGCTGCAGAAGCTGGCTCTTGGGACGTGGAATGTCACCTCTCTGGTGGGGAAGGAGCCTGAGCTTGTGCGCGAGGTTGAGAGGTTTCGTCTAGAGATAGTCGGACTCACCTCGACGCACCGCTCTGGCTCTGGAACCAGTCTCCTTGAGAGGGGCTGGACATTCTTCTACTCTGGAGTTGCCCCTGGTGAGACGCGCCGAGCTGGGGTGGGCATACTTGTTGCCCCCCATCTCGGTGCCTGCACGTTGGGGTTTTCCCCGGTGAACGAGAGGGTGGCCTCCCTCCGCATTCGTGTGGGGGGACGGGTTCTGACTGTTGTTTGCGCTTATGCGCCAAACAGCAGTTCAGATTACCCACCCTTTTTGGAGTCCTTGGAAGGGGTACTGGAGAGTGCCCCTCCTGGGCACTCACTTGTTTTGCTGGGGGACTTCAACGCTCACGTGGGCAATGACAGTGGGACCTGGAGGGGCGTGGTTGGGAGGAATGGCCCACCTGATCTGAACTCGAGTGGTGTTTTGTTGTTGGACTTCTGTGCTCATCATGGATTGTCCATCACAAACACCATGTTCAAGCATAAGGGTGTCCATATGTGCTCTTGGCACCAGGACACCCTAGGTCGCAGTTCAATGATCGACTTTGTTGTCGTTTCATCTGATCTGCGGCCGTATGTCTTGGACATTCGGGTGAAGAGAGGGGCGGAGCTCTCCACCGACCACTACCTGGCGGTGAGTTGGCTCCGATGGCGGGGGAGGAAGCCGGTCCGACCGGGCAGGCCCAAACGTACTGTGAGGGTTTGCTGGGAATGTCTGGCAGAGTCCCCTGTGAGGCGGAGCTTTAACTCCCACCTCCGGGAGAACTTTAAACACGTCCCGAGGGAGGCGGGGGACATTGAGTCTGAATGGACTATGTTCCGCGCCTCTTTTGTTGAGGCGGCTAGTTGGAGCTGTGGCCGCAAGGTTGTCGGTGCATGTGGCGGCGGCAACCCTTGAACCCGCTGGTGGACACCAGCGGTGAGGGAAGCCGTCAAGCTGAAGAAGGAGTCCTACCGGGCTTTTTTGGTCTGTGGGACTCCGGAAGCAGCTGATGTGTACCAGCAGTCGAAGCGGCAGGCGGCTCGGCTGGTCGCCGAGGCAAAGACTCGGGCGTGGGAAGAGTTCGGAGAGGCCATGGAGAAAGACTTCCGTACGGCTTCGAAGCGATTCTGGTCCACTATCCGGCATCTCAGGAGGGGGAAGCAGTGCAGTACCAACACTGTTTACAGTGGGGGTGGTGTGCTGCTGACCTCGACTCGGGACGTCGTGTTTCGGTGGGCGGAATACTTCGAAGACCTCCTTAATCCCACCAACACGTCTTCCATTGCGGAAGCAGAGCCTGATGACTCTGGGTCGGGTTCTCCCATCTCTGGTGCTGAGGTTGCCGAGGTTGTTAAAAAGCTCCTCGGTGGCAAGGCCCAGGGGGTGGATGAGATTCGCCCTGAGTACCTTAAGGCTCTGGATGTTGTGGGGCTGTGTTGGTTAATGCGGCTCTGCAACATTGCGTGGACATCGGGGGCAGTTCCCCTGGATTGGCAGACTGGGGTGGTGGTTCCCCTATTTAAAAAGGGGAACCGGAGGGTGTGTTCCAACTACAGAGGAATCACACTCTTAAGCCTCCCTGGTAAGGTCTATTCAGGGGTTCTGGAAAGGAGGGTCCGCTGGATAGTCGAATCTCGGATTCAGGAAGAGCAGTGTGGTTTTCGTCCTGGCCGTGGAACACTGGACCAGCTCTATACCCTCAGCAAGATTCTGGAGGGGGCATGGGAGTTTGTCCAATCAGTCTACATGTGCTTTGTGGATCTGGAGAAGGCATTCGACCGTGTCCCCCGAGGGGTCCTGTGGGGGGTACTCCGGGAGTATGGAGTACCGGGCCCTTTAATAAGGGCTGTCAGGTCTCTGTACGACCGGTGTCAGAGTCTGGTCCGCATTGCCCGCAGTAAGTCGGACTCGTTTCCGGTGAGAGTTGGACTCCGCCAAGGCTGCCCTTTGTCACCGATTCTGTTCATAACTTTTATGGACAGAATTTCTAGGCACAGCCAAGGTGTTGAGGGGATCCATTTTGGTGGCCTTAGGATTGCGTCTCTGCTATTCGCGGATGACGTGGTCCTATTGGCTTCATCAGGGCGTGACCTACAGCTCTCACTGGAGCGGTCCGCAGCCGAGTGCGAAGAGACCGGGATGAAAATCAGTGCCTCCAAATCCGAGACCATGGTCTTGAACCAGAAAAGGGTAGAGTGCCTTCTCCGGGTTGGGGAGGATGTGCTGCCCCTAGTGGAGGAGTTCAAGTATCTTGGGGTCTTGTTCACGAATGAGGGGAAGATGGAGCGGGAGATCGACAGGCGGATTGGTGCAGCGTCTGCTGTGAAGCGGCCGCTGTACCGATCCGTTGTGGTGAAGAGAGAGCTGAGCCAAAAGGCGAAGCTCTCAATTTACCGGTCGATCTACGTTCCTACCCTCATCTATGGTCTCGAGCTTTGGGTCGTGACCGAAAGAACGAGATCCCGGATACAACCGGCCAAAATGAGTTTTCTCCGTAGTGTGTCTGGGCTCTCCCTTAGAGATAGGGTGAGGAGCTCAGTCATCCGGGGAGGACTCAGAGTAGAGCCGCTGCTCCTCCACGTCGAGAGGAGCCAGTTGAGGTGGCTCGGGCATCTGGTCAGGATGCCTCCTGGACGCCTCCCTGGTGAGGTGTTCCGGGCACGTCCCACCGGGAGGAGGCCCAGGGGAAGACCCAGGACACGCTGGAGGGACTATGTCTCTCTGCTGGCCTGGGAACGCCTTGGGATTCCCCTGGAGGAGCTGGCCCAAGTGGCCGGGGAGAGGGACGTCTGGGCCTCCCTACTGAAGCTGCTACCCCCGCGAACCGACCCCGGATAAGCGGAAGAAGACGGACGGACGGACGGGCTGTACAAAATAAAAGCGTTACAAAATAAAACACCATTGTAAAATAAATAAAATAAGTAAACATATATAAATGAATAAATAAAAAAATACAAACATAATAAAATTAATAATTGTTATATTAAAAATGTATTAATTAATCTTGAAATCATTAAATATTAAATAAAAAAACACATTCAATTAATATTTTTTTCGTTTTTTTTTTCATATTGTTATTTATTTTTTGGATGGATTTTTTAAAAAAAATATTATGAGTAACATTAATTATTAATTTAATTAATTATAAACGAAAGGCTCAACATAGTAGAGCAGTCAGGGGTGAGGGATCCTTATATGCAGGAGATAAACTAGAGCATCTGACTGAAGATGTTAAGATATTCTTCAACAAATATTTATAAACATGAAATTATTTATGAACATTAAAGGATGTTAATGCTTCAGCTGCCTCATTTCTGGACATTATTTACAGTATGTTTATTGTGTCAGAGCAAAATCTACCCAACCTGCTCTGTGCATCAATTAGCAGTCGTTTCTACACATCAGCTTGATGCTAAACAAGTTTTCTAGGACTTTCATTCTAGTTCATGAAAAGTCTGAGCCAGTTTTCCCCGTCAGTCCATATTTTACAGTTTTCCATATTTTATCATTTAAATGTAATCATGAGGATAAACAATGCATACTTGTCATGCTGTGCAGATGTCAAATATTAAATAAACCCAAGATTCTCAGTGCATCCTCTGTTAGATTGTAGCTGGATCAGGTTCCTCCTGGCTGAAGGACACAACAGTTTTGAAAATCCAGAAGAGAACTGGAGCTCAGCTTTTACTGGGGAGACTTGAAGCAGATGAACGTTTCAACAGCGACTGTTGCTGCATCTTTTCTGTCACTGATGCAGACAGAGTCAATGTGGAAACATTAGTCTGCTAAAAACTATAAATTGCTTTTACCTAGATAAATCAGCCTCACATCTACTGAACTGCATGTTTTTCAGGTTTGCCAGAAGAAAGAGATTACAGCAGCATCTCCATGGTAAGTAAAGAGGGAAGTGACGATGGAATTAAGGAAAGAAGAAAGTAAGAAAGAAAGGTGGGAAACTAAATTCATGAAAGGAAAGGGATGGGATGGGAGAAAAAAGACAAGAAAAACAAGGAAGGAAGGAAGGAAGGAAGGAAGGAAGGAAGGAAGGAAGGAAGGAAGGAAGGAAGGAAGGAAGGAAGGAAGGAAGGAAGGATCAATAATGAAAATGAACACTGCTCATAAGTCAACATCTAACAGAATTTCATTTCAATTAGTGTCAGGTTCAAACACCTAAAACATTCATAAGAAGGAGAGACAACAGAAGAGTTCATTTTCAAAACTTGCAAGGAGAGCTAAATGGAGATGCTTAATACAGATCTTCACATTTGCTCTAAAACAACTCCGTCGCCTCCTATCTTTTTATTAGGCAAAGGATTCCCTGGTTCCATTGTCAAGCTAAGGCGTAGAGATAAGCGAAACAACTGTGACCTTTGAGATAATACCAAGCAGTTCACACAGTACAGTTATGCATAAGCACTCCAGATGGCTGAATAGAGTTCATAAAAACACTTATTGCAGTCACAACATATTACTCTGCTTTCTGCAGGCCTTCTGCAACGATAAGAGAGAGACCAGCCACATGAAATACACTTTAATATCTAAAACCTTAAAACTTCTTAGTAGTTAAGAGTAAATATATATGATAAATGCATGAAAGTGCAAACTAAAACTTTCTTCTTGTTTCCTTCCAGGCTAAAGAAGTCGAAGTGGAATACTCTGAGGTGCATCTGTTGAACGATACCACTACTTTGTCAAACAGCGCCCCCTGTGGTCACGCAGATAAAGTCATCTACCCTGAGTTTCAGGAAGCTGTGAGCTCTGCAAACCAAAGCGATGATTCTGCTCTTTATTCCAACATTACTTTACAGCAGTAGCTTTGCTGTGGATCTGCTGTTTATGGTCATCAGATAAACTCTTTTAATAATCAGGTATGAGCTCAAGAATAATTTTCATCATTTCAATATACAATCCAATGAAACTTGTCCTCTGCATTTAAACCATCCCTCAGGGAGCAGTGGGGCTGCCACTGTGCGGCGCTCAGGGTGCATTCTGGGGCGAAGGGCCTTGCTCAGGAACCCATAGTGGCAGTCTGTGGGAGTCCAACCAGCAACCTTGCACCCTCTCCAGGAGACACGCACCCTGCTCTCTAACCACCAGGCCATG
This sequence comes from Fundulus heteroclitus, assembly GCF_011125445.2. Classification (NCBI taxonomy): domain Eukaryota; kingdom Metazoa; phylum Chordata; class Actinopteri; order Cyprinodontiformes; family Fundulidae; genus Fundulus; species Fundulus heteroclitus. The sequence continues at coordinate 36,775,991 of NC_046361.1, read as the reverse complement.
ACTCCTTCACTTCAACATAAAGCTAGCTTTACTACTGTTTAGATTTCTCTAAAGTACTAATTGTGATTAATCTGTCCTGCATAGAGAAGCTGTGATGACCTCAGAGGTTTGTCAGAAACTCACCATAACTTGATAATCAGCCTCCAGGTTGAATCAGGTGTGTTAGAACCAGAGGTGGCTAGAGCAGCCAACAATGTTACATGAAGAAAACTTCATAATAACGTGCTACGGGTTTTATATTTCATTTCAAAATTATTTATATGCTTAAAAATAACCAGAACAATGAAGCTTGTGTAACAATAAGAAGTTTGACTTTAACATGAACTGTACTGGTTTTATATTTCATTTGAAAATTATTTATTTACTTACAAATAATATATCAAAACAATGAAATAAGACCTTAACAAAAACTGTATGTGTGTTTCTGTGTTTTGTGCATTTTTAGTTAAAACACATTTGTTCTTCATTCAGTGAAATAACTAGAGGAGGTAGAGCAGCCAGGAGTTTTACTCAAGTAAGAGTAGCTCTACTTTAAAATAATGTTGTTCAAGTAAAAGTAAAAAGTACAGGGCAGTAAAAGTACTCCTAGAAGGTCATTTATTTTATACAGTTACTCAGATAGATACAACCGAGTAAATGTAACTAGTTACTGCCCTCTTCTGGTTAAAGTCTGAGTTACTGAGCAGCAGGTGTTTTTTTTTTTTTACTGCAGGGAAAGTTCATGTTGTCTGATTGTTTCTGAAAGCAGGAGCTTCTACTTACAATCGTTTTTTGTTTCAGGATCATGAAAACATAAATCTATGAAAGCCACCGTGTTGTTGGTACAAGAGATTAAATAAACTGAAATACATTTTTATTTCTTCATTACCCCTACACCTCTAATAGTATTGTTACAGTTGATATTTTAGGCTAAATGATGCCTCTGCTTTGTGCGGTCTTTGCTTTCTGCTACTCCAGAAGAACCAAAGATCTGTTTGTGAACGTTATAATGTTTAGTAAAGCTAAATGCTAACATGCTGCTGTGTTGTTTGACTTCCACTTGTAATGGAAATTTTTAATGATAATAATAAAACATTTTATTAAAAAGCGCCTTTCACAGAACTCCAGGACACTGTACAGACCCAACAGAGTAACAACAATCGGTCTTGATAAAAAAATACAAACATTAAAAAGTTACATTGAACAGGCATTTACAGCGAGGAGGCTTTCTTGAACAGATGAGTTTTGAGTTTAGACTTGAAGTGAGAAATAGTCTCAGTATTGCAGATGTCTGGAAGGAGAGAGTCCCAGAGTTTGGGAGCAGAACAGGAGAAAGCTCTGCTCCCCGTGGTGCCGAGGAGGGAAGGAGGAACAGTGAAGTAAACAAAGAGGAGGATCTGAGGGTGTGGGAGTAGAAATGATAAAGAGATCAGAGGTAGGAGGAGTGAAGTTGTGGATGGTCGTGATTGCTTCCAGAAGGATTTTAAAGTATTTTCTGAATCTAACAGGAAGCCAGTGGAGCTGCTGTAGGATCGGGGTGATATAATGAAATGAGGGTTTTTGGGAATAATGTGAGCAGCTGAATTCTGAACCACTTGAAGCTTTTGGAGAGATTTTGGAGGAAGACCAAAGAGAAGAGATCTACAGTAGTCGATGCTGGAGGTGACAAGGCTGTGGATAAGAATTGATGCTGAGTACAGGAAAACGGAGGGATGAAGATGATTAATGTTATGTAAATGAAAACATTCAGACCAGATGATGTTACTGATGTGAGAGGTGAAGGAGAGAGTGCTATCGAGGAAGACACTCAGACTTTTGACCTGAGATGAAGGGGAGACCGTCTAATCTTTTATTTTTGTTCATTTATCGTTAATACAAAGTGAAGAGTCAGACATATTTGTGTAAAATTTACCATAAATGGTTGAGATCATTTCAGGTTTTTCAGCCAATGTCATAATTTAATAGATTTTTTTAAGGTATTGCAGTTCCCTCTTTATGGTTTCAGAAAAGTTTGAAATTTACTATTTGCTGAGACAATAACATGTAGCAACAAAAGAGCTGTTCTAGCTATATTTTTGTATGTAAAATTAGCTGCTCTGCAGGTTGGAGGAAAATGTGTCAAATATTTCATGATAAAACAAGTTCAGCTCATCATTTGGTCTTTGTGAAACATCTGTTCACCCTTAATTCTGATTAGTGCGGACTGAATGTGTTTATCAGGGACTTTATAAAACTGATAGTTTGAAGGTCAGTGTGTCTGTGTTTATGCTCCAGCTTTTTTTTTTTTTTTTTTTTTTTTTTTTTTTTTACTTCTCAGCAGATTTCATCTTTTGGTGAAAACATCAGGATCTTTATTAAAGGACAAATCTGCTCAGCAGACCTTATAAAACCAAAAGTTTTGTTTTAAGAAATCCAGTTTTCTGCCTCAGCTGTAAAAAAAAAAGAGGAGAGTGACCTCTGGTGGTCAGATGAGGAACTCCATCCTTCAGAGAAGTTCCTGGTTTATCAGTGAAGGAGGAAGAGAAGCAGAGTTAGAAACCATCAGCCGCTCAGGATGAAGGTCTGTCACACTTTGATCTGCTTCTTCTTCCTCAGTGAGTACATTCTTTTATTTCTAGCAGTTTATCTTTTCTTAGTTCTTCTTCCTTTCAGTTCAGTGAGTTTTTCTACCTTGTTGAAAAGTTTGACGCTGACTTTGTTTCAGTAGCTTCATCTGTTTCATTCTATTTGTTACAGTGGTAAAATAGGTTGATGGTCAGTTTAAATTAAACTACCTTTATTCTAATGTTAATTAAACTAGTCTAAGCTTTTCAAATCATTCACATTTTACAAATTAGACAAGAAAAGTAACAACTTAATTACAGTCTCCCTTTTGACTGAGAATAAAAGTTATCATACATCCTTTGGCCTCTTTCTCAAAAATCATGTTCTGTGTTTTAAACTTTAAAGTTGACTTGTTGTGTTTGTATTTCACCATAAAAACAGAAAAATAGCCACTAACAAGAGGTTAAAATGTAATATTTAGATTAACAAAATGTACATTTACCTCTTATAGAGCTCAGAGTCTGTTGATTTTGAGAACATTTAGTTTTCTACGACTCTTAGATTAATCAAAGAAACAGAGGAAATGGCTGTTTCCCTTATAGATTTAAAGTAGCTGAAGAGGAGCATCAACAGAAACCACTGAGTGCTAAAACACCCAAAACTTCGTGACAGTGATAAAATCTGCAGAACAGAGCTGTGGTCAACAGAGATAAAAATAACCTGAAAAACTAAATCTTGTTAACTTTTCAGCTTTTCCTCCAAGCTTTGATCTGCTCCTCAGTTGAAGATTTAACCAGGTGGAAAAAAGAAATCAGAAGGTTGTGCAGCTAAATAGATGTTTAGAGGATTTAGTAGAATCAGCTGGAAATATTGGAATCAATTCACATTTATTCTCACACCTTCAGTTGAATTTATAAATATATTTTGTCTTCACGCTGCTGAATCTCACATTAACTACTGACTGTTTATCTTCTCAGCAGCTCTGCAGGATGGAGACACTGGAGAACCTCGTAGAGGAGAAGAAGGAACCAACATCACAGTTCAATGTTCATTTAGCTATTTTGGAGTCAGGAGGTTCTTCTGTAGGGAAACCTGTGAAGGAGAAAATATCCTCATTGACACAACAGAAGACAGTTTTCAGAGAGGAAGATACAGCATTCAGTATGAAGATAAAGGTTATTTATCAGCTGATCTAATATATGTGAGCATCACAGGGCTGAAAAAGTCAGACTCAGGACGGTACCGGTGTCAGTGTGATACAACGTGGGGTGGAACTCTATATGAGGATTTTGATCTTATCGTGACTGAAGGTGAGTTTTCTCCTGAAAATCTTCCTTCATGTCTCTGAAAGAAAACTCTGCTCACTGACAGCTTGTTCTGATCCTAATAACCTCAGACAGGAAACTGGGTTTAAATAGTTCTGATGGTTTTAACTGATCTAAATCATCCAAAATGTTCAAACTATGACTCACACAGACAAATATCATCACTGGTGTCATGAATATGAAAAAAATATGGTGAACTTTAAACTCAGTGGTTCTGATTCTGTTTAATTGTTCACAGCTTCAACCTCCTCAGAACCAGACTGGACTCCATCAACTTCTCCATCAACATTTCTGTCATCAGCTTCTCTAACAACAACAACTTTTACACAAAGGCTGAGTTCCTCCTCTTCTTCCTCCTCATCTGAAACCAGAACATTAACTGGACCCAAAGGTAAAGTTTCTCTTCATGTGTTTCTGTAGTAAGTTTATCATAGTGAATGTATTATTATTATTTTTTTATAAAACTGTAATATTCTAGCTCTACTGTCTGTGTTCTGCTGTTTATCTGTTTATCTGTTTCTGGTCCTGAACTGAACTTTCCTCTGTAAACTGGAGCAGATCTCTTTGACATCTGATGTAGGTTAGAATCTAATTAGCTCAATAAATGCACCTTCTACACCTTCTTTTAAAATAAAAGATCTTGTTTTATTATCAAAAACTACTTATGAGAGAAAGATTAAAGTTAACCATCAAAGTCATGAATGAACGTCATTTCTACCAACAATTCTTGCTGCATAATGAAACTCTTTTTTTGTTTCCTGTGTAACAAATTGTGTGGGCTCTGATTTGATCCTCCTTGTCACTGTTGTAGGTTTCTTTTGAGTTCTTAATGCTGCTAACTTAAAATATCCAGTATATAATAAAAACACAGCTCACACTGTAAAACTAAGCATTTACCTTATTTTATCATAGAACCAGAGGGATGTGCACATTTATTATTGTGTTTGCAAACAGTAACAATGATGAAGATCATCAGCTGTTGGCTAAGAAGAGCCTGATACGCCACATTTACCACTTTGTCATAATGAAACCAAGTTCTCTTGTTAACATCACTGCAGGTCTGCTGCTTTATGTGATTCTGTCTCTGGTCGCCAAGATCATCTTATTATCAACACCTTTGGTGGTTTTCTGCTGGAAGAAGAGACTCACTAAGAGCAAAGGTGAGGATACACAAAGCACAAAAACACCTGTGTTGTCCTACATTAAAGAAATCATTTATATCACAGGTCTCCTCAGCCATGAAGGCTTCTTCCTCATTTTCTTCTTCAGAGAGTTGGTCAGCCTTCTGTCCAAATCAGAGATCTGCAGGATCATAAAAGTAACGGTCAAGAGTTACTTTTATGAGTCGCTGTTTGAATTTAACATATCTGATCAATTATCAGGTCAGTCAGGACTGAGGAATCCCTGAGGAGGCAGGAGATAAAATTAAACCTCTGAATGATGATCAGAGATTCTCCAACAAATGTACAGAAACAGGAAATTACTTATGAACATTAAAGATGTTAATATTTCAGCTGCTTGAATTCTAGTTGATTATATATGTTTATTGTGTCAGAGCAAAATCTACCCAACCTGCTCTGTGCATCAATCAGCAGTGGTTGTTTCTGCACATCAGCTTGATGCTGAACAAGTTTTCTAGGATTTTACTGATATTTCCTGGAAAGTCTCCTAATCTCTGGAAATCAGCAGTTTCAGCTTTCTGATATGAATGTTTTTCAGGTCCTGCTGTGGAAACAGAGTACGCTGTCGTCTCTCAGGTGAGATTTAAATCTTTTTAAAGCACATGAGTGTAATTCATGTGTATAAACCTGTCTCAGTGATGCAAATCTTCCTCCTCCTCTTCTTCATCCTGCAGACCAACCCAGAGACCGAGATAACCAGAAGAGGACTGATCAAATCCTCTGCTGAGGAAATATCTTCAGTTTAGACGTGAACTAAACCCTGAAACAACCAGAGCTCAAAGTACAGATGAGGAACATTTCCTCTGATTTTTTTTTTTTTCTCAACAAAATAAGTCAATCTGTGTCAGGATTTAAGGTCTCGGATTAAAAAACAAACAAATCAAATTTAAATGCTTTTTAAAGTTCAGAAGTAGCATTTTGTGTTGTTGTATGAATCACTTTTATAGCCTTTGCATCACTTTAACTATGTATTTTTTTTAAATATTGTATCCCTAACATAAGCTAATATTGTTCACCTTGTTTTTAAATACTATATATTTACATTTGACCAGGATTATCCAGGCTTAGTGGTGAATGCAGTGAAGCCATCTTCTTAACATGTAAAACAGTAAATGACTGATGGCGCGTCTTGTTTTGCTCCTTTGTTATTTTTTGCGTTCAGTTTCAGAACTGTTTGCTCCAGGATGAATACGGTAAATTTTCAGGTCATTTTATACTTTTTTAAAGGCTGGCGATTAGAGTAATTTTCTATAATCTACTCTGTGTTCTGTAAGTAAATTAGTTTTTTTGGACACCAATAAATCTTATGCACCACATGAGCTTGCCCAGAGTTATTTTAAATTTTTCAGGGGTCAAAAATATCACGGTATCATGACTACAACTCAACATATTGTTATTTCAAAATGTTTAAATTTAAAATGAAAAAAAAAGTGTTTTGAATAGTTATTTATTTTTAAACAGTATCTTAAACATGTGACACAAGAAATATGTATTCAAAATAACTGAATTGTTTTGAAATAAACATACAAGTGAAACTACAAGCGTTTGGAAAGTGGAGGTGCAGAGAGATTGGATGGCGTATTGAAAACAGCTAAGAAGCCTTCCTTCCCAAAAATCCTCAGAAATCTGTAGTTTATGCAGAGCACATTATATATGCTGGCACATGAAATACCTGGTAAAGTAATACTTTATAGTAGAGCAGAGCAATAAAGCTGTTTGACTAATTTATTGATAATAATGGTGTGCTTATAAATTAAATTAGACATACAATAAATTACCTATCAGGAGGTACATGGGGCCACAGATATTTAGGCTTTTTAACAAGATTTTTATAGTCATTATAGTCAGAGATTGATAACATTAGTGTAAAATGATTTGCTTTTTTGTCTGGCTTCATTTAACCATGTTTGCCCTTTAAACCAAAACTGTAAACGCAATTTTTTACATCAATATATTTCTACATGAAAATCTTTTATTAGCAATGATATCTTGCATTTTTTAATGCAATCCTATGTTTAATTAATAGTTTCTTAATAAAAATACTACGAGCTATAATCAAGGTTGTATTGCTTATTTTAAAGAGTTGTTAAAGTTTGTGTTGAAACAGATACTTAGAAAAACTGGACTTTTGATTTGTGTCCAGGTTATGGGACACAAACTGTGAAGTTTTTCTCTTGCACAGCAGATTTGGAAAACTCATTATCTTCAAATTAACTAAATAACTAGAAAAGTAAAGAAACACCCCATGTCCAAGTACAAACTGTAGGTATAAAATGGTTCACTTAGAATTAAAACGATGTAACCAGGTCAGGGTGAAACCTAAAGAGCTGTGGATGAACTACAAGAACATACTGGTGATGGTTTGAATTGAGATAAAATACCCTGTATATAGATTGAACAACCTTTAATTCTTTCCTGTGTGTAGTTTGTGTTGTTTCTTTTAATTATGAGGAAAGTGCTTTTACCATTTATTGTTTTTACATGTACAGTGACCTTGAGTGTTTTGAAAGGCGCATAAAATAAAATGTATTATTATTATTTATTACAGTTATTTTGATCCTACTTCACTGCAGATGGAAACGTACGTTTACTTCATGAGATTTGATGGGGAGATTGATCCGATATAAATAAAATTTAAAGGCCTAAAAATAAGCTTTAACTCAGCAGTTAAAACCGAAGGAGAGTGACATCTGGTGGTCAGAGGAGGAACTCCATACTTCTCAGAAGTTCCTGGTTTATCAGTGAAGGAGGAAGAGAAGCAGAGGTAGAATCCATCAGCAGCTCAGGATGAAGGTCTGTCACACTTTGATCTGCTTCTTCTTCCTCAGTGAGTACATTCTTTTGTTTCTAGTAGTTTCTCTGACCTCCAGTTCTTCATCCTCACAGATCCTTTACGGTCCATCAGTGAGTTATTTAACTTGTTAAGTTTAGATGAACAAAACTGTGATACAGCTCTGACTCCAATGTTTTGGAGGACTCCTTTATGGAACTCTAAGGTTATTTAAAAAATAGAGAAAACCACTTTTTACTTAATATTTTAATGAAGAGGAATATCAGAGCAACGGGGAACCACTGACTGCTGACAGAGATAAAAGAAAATTAAGAAAATGTCATTCCTCCTTTTAAATCCTGACAGTCTCTTAAACTAAACTCTGTTTATTCCTCCAGTTCTCTTACACCCTGTTGATTTTCTGGTAAAAATGCAGATGCTGTAAAACTCAGGATTTAAACTTTTACAAAGTTTATACAAAAACAGAAAAGTTGAAATTTTAATGTAGTCAAACAAACGATAGTTACCTCCCTCAGAGCTCAGAACTTGATATTTTGGAGAACTTTTGGTTTTCTACAGCTGAAAATATTTAAAGAAACAGAGGAAACTATTTTTTATTTCACTGTATTTAAAACAACCGAAGAGGAACATAGAAGCAGAAGTAATGGACCGAGTGCTGCAACACTCAGAACCTCCTTAAAGACACAAAGCAGAGCAAATGTTTTATTTCTCCAAAACGTTACTTTGCAAACGTCTTCAGGGGAGATTTTATCAGCCGTCAGAAAGAAACCCGAAGGTTGTTGGTCCAAACACTCATTTAGAGAAATATGCAGAACTGGTTTGAGACACTGGGTGGAATTTAAATTTATTGTAATATTCTGGTTGATTATAACTGTAGGAGGTATATCTCTGCTATTGATTATTTTATGAATGTGTTTATTTTCTAGCTGATTGACCTCTAGTTAGTATTTTTGTTTAATTTTAGTTATGTAGAATGAATTAGTTTATGTAAAGAACCAGAGACAGATTGAGGACCCAGTATTCAGCCAGACATGAGAGTGACATTACGAAGGCTTTATTAAAGCTCCAATTGTTCAGACAGGGAATATTCAGGCTCTGTGGTCAGAATAACAGTTCCAAGTTGGTACACAGGCGGGCATGAAAAAACAGGCAGGGACAACACAAACTCAAAAAATCCAAAAACAAGATGGGTCTGGTATATGGATAAACAGGCAAAAATCAGGATCAGGCTGGCACAGAGGTCAAAAAGGCTAATTGGGTCAGATCAACAGGCAAACAATACAGAGCTCAGTGAATGCTGGACAAGACTCACCAATAGGCTTCAAAGACAATGATCTGGCAGAGTGCAGGAGAAAGAGGCAGATATAAGTAGGGGAGTGAGCAGGTGAACAGAGTGAAACTAATTACCAGAATGGGAGGAGCTGATCATGGGGGACAAAATGGCTGGAAGTAAACTGAAGCTGATTGGATGGTGACTGGTGAAGGGGAGTGACAGGAAGACAAAAGAATGCTGGCAGGTGAACTGAAAAAAAGGCTGGTGACAGAACTGATCAGAGCAGGCCAGAAGAAACTGATAATATAAAACAAAGTACAAAATCAAACCACATTAAAACTTAAACTAATCCATTAACCAAAACTACTACATAACCTAAATCTAAGACAGAAAGATTACATGAAGAGAATTACTAAACCAAAACAGAAATTAAACTAGACTAATCCAGAACCAAAATCAACATAAAGACCAAACCTATGTGTTGGAGCCTATTAAGGATTAGATTAATAATTTAGCAAGAACTAAATTAATGTTACAGATCTAAGGTTGTGTGAATGATAGAGTTATTGTTTATTTGTTTATTTATTGGTTTAGCTTAGACCCTCCTCCTTGTCAGTCCGCCTCCTGCTAAGATTAACAAGTAGAAGCAGCTGCTGAGGTAGATCTGATTGTTTGGTGAAGGAGCGAGGAGTGAAACAGTTTTTCTACACACATACAGACCAGTTAACGTTTATATTAGAATTTTTTGTAAGTCAACTCGGAGAATATTTTTGTTATTTTTGTAAGTAAAGAAAACACACCTTTTGAAACTGGGACATTCTCCACGAGTGCTTTTTGTTTTGAGTGAGTCGAAAAACCTCCTCCTAAGAACTACTCTGGCAATTTTTAATTTTTGGAAACTGTTTTGATGCAAGAGTAGCCATAACAAGTAGAAAAACTACACTGATGACTTGAAGAAGAGTGCAAGATTGGGAGCCACCAGCTGATCACTCACCGACGAGCAAAGAAAGCAGCCAGCGGGCCGTGAGTAAAATCAGCTGATTGAGTTTATGAATGAAAGCGCCGCTGCGCTACAAAGAAAGATCGATCACTACAGAAAGCAAAGCTGTTGATTTTGGAAAGGAAAGGAAAGGATTGTGGCAAAGAAGGATGCATTTTGATGAACTTATTTGAAAGTAAAGGGATCTGTGTGATCATTAACAATGTTGGACCCTAAAGCCACGCCTGCGTCTGAGGGCATGTTAAAAGAGCGCGTCCTTTCGCGCAGAGGCAGATTGGGAGCCTGCACTAGAAAGATTAATGAAATAAAGGCTTTGATGACGGATGCAGAAAATGTTGATGCAGTCAATGATTCAGTACAAGCATTTAAGGAAGCCGTGGATGAGTTTAAACATGCTCATAAGTTGGTTCAAGAGCTCTTGTCAGAGGACGAAAAGGAAAATGATTACAATGACTGGTTTGAGCCTCGAATAACTAACTTAAACTATTTTTTGAAAGATGTTGAAACATGGAAAAAGGACATTGTACAATCAACAATCAAATCATCTGACAGCATATCTAATGTATCACAGAAATCAAAGTCATATTCTTCCACATCCAGATCTTCCTCAGTCTCTTCAGAGTTAAAAAAGGCAAAAGCAGAACAGGCTGCTGCACTGGCACGAGTTGCTGCCTTGAAAGAAAAACATGCTTTACAAATGGAGGAAGCAAAATTGAAGTTAAAGATGGAGCAAATTGAGCTAGAAGCTGATCTTGCCGCATCAAATGCTAAAATAAAGACCTTGCAAAGTGATGAGATGGACCAAAAACCGTCTTTAGGTGATGGCATGAATGAATATTATAGCTCTCATCAAGAACCACATTCGATAGAGGGCAATGTGGAATTTATGCACCTAGGTGCTATACCAAAAACTCCACTTCAACGGACCATTTTGGAGAGATGTAACTCTTCTCCCAGGAGTTTAAGCTCAGCTGAGAATAAACCTCGAAATAAGAAACCCACTGAAAGTGAAACTGAAGCTGCAACATATGATCATAATGCACCTGAAACTGCACAAGCCAACCCAGAGGTGGCCGTTACTGCTGATAATGAAAATTTGAATGTTGTTATTCAAAGACAAAATGACATAGCAGAACTCATTGTCAGCCAGCAAAATCTATCTTTGTTACCTCCGAGAAATATTTCTGTGTTTGATGGTAACCCATTAGAATACCAGTCTTTTGTTCATGCATTTGAACAATTAATTGAAGATAAGACTAAAAATGATAAAGACAGACTGTATTATCTAGAACAATTTACATCTGGTTTGCCAAGAGATTTGGTTCGCAGTTGTTTACATATGGAAGGAAGTAAAGGCTACAGAGAAGCTAAACAACTATTAAAGGAGCACTTTGGAAATGAAATGAAAGTTTCTGGAGCTTATTTGGATAAAGCCTTGAACTGGCCAGCGATTAAGGCTGAAGATGGAAAGATGCTGTATGCATATGCAATGTATTTGAGAGGATGTTGTAATGCAATGCAAGATTTACAGTACTTAGAGGAACTTGAAATACCGTCAAACTTAAGGCTGCTAGCATCCAAGCTACCTTACAAACTGCGAGAAAAATGGCGAACCACAGCTTATGAAATACAACAGAAAACCGACAGGAGAGTCAGATTTAAACATCTTGTCAAGTTTGTAGAAAATCATGCTAACATGCTTTTGGATCCTTTGTTTGGAGACCTTCAAGACCAAACATCAACCAATAAAACATTCCCAAGAGGCAAAGGTGAACTAAAATCAATAAGAGGTAAAAACAGTAGCTTTGCAACATCAATAGTTACTGAGAAAACAGGATGTGCAATAAAGCAATCAGTTTTGTCTCCACCACCTCCAGAATCCAAACCCAGTCCCATCAGCCCTCACTGTGGATTCTGCCAGGGCAAACACAACTTGGCTGACTGTATGCGTTTTAAAACCGAGTCGCATGATAATAAAGTTAAATTTTTGAGAAGTTATGGATATTGCTTTGGTTGCCTACTAAAAGGTCATTTAAGCAAAAATTGTAAGAGGAGACTAATGTGTCAAGTTTGTCGGATGAAACATCCAACAGTACTAGATTTTTAACCCTCCCTTTGGGGCTCACCACGGTGGAGTCTGGGAAAGACTAATACGTCTAATCAAAAAGACCCTCACATCAGTTCTAAAGGAACAAACACTGGATGATGAAACCCTGTCAACAGCATTATGTGAAGTGGAAGCCATCCTAAATGACAGGCCAATAACTTCAGTGTCAAATGACCCTAATGACTTAGAACCACTAACACCAAACCATTTACTCCAGCTGAAAGCAAAACCAACCATACCACCAGGAGTCTTTGAGAAAACAGATCAATATTCAAGAAGAAGATGGAAACAAGCACAATATCTTACAGATCTTTTCTGGAGACGTTGGATAAGGGAGTATCTCCCACTCATGCAAGAACGAAACAAGTGGAACAGCAAAAGGAGGAACTTCAGCCCCGGAGATCTGGTTGTTATTGTAGATAACTCGGCACCAAGGAGCGCATGGACAATGGGCCGTGTTATGAAGATTTTTCCGGATGCCAAAGGCTTTGTTAGAAGCGTTTTGGTTAAAACCAAAGCCAATGTCATCCAGCGACCAATAGATAAGCTCTGTCTTTTAATGGAGGCAGATGGATGAAATAAGACTTTCTAACCTTTACTTTAGACTGCTTTAAGCATTAGAAATGTTAAGAGGCTCTAGGTAACATTTATAGACAAAATGATTAAATTTATGTTATTTTTTTTTTGCTAGATACTAGGCTCCTGTGTATATTATTTTTGTAATTGTTATTTTGCTAAGGCTAACAATTAGGGGCCGGGATGTTGGAGCCTATTAAGGATTAGATTAATAATTTAGCAAGAACTAAATTAATGTTACAGATCTAAGGTTGTGTGAATGATAGAGTTATTGTTTATTTGTTTATTTATTGGTTTAGCTTAGACCCCCCTCCTTGTCAGTCCGCCTCCTGCTAAGATTAACAAGTAGAAGCAGCTGCTGAGGTAGATCTGATTGTTTGGTGAAGGAGCGAGGAGTGAAACAGTTTTTCTACACACATACAGACCAGTTAACGTTTATATTAGAATTTTTTGTAAGTCAACTCGGAGAATATTTTTGTTATTTTTGTAAGTAAAGAAAACACACCTTTTGAAACTGGGACATTCTCCACGAGTGCTTTTTGTTTTGAGTGAGTCGAAAAACCTCCTCCTAAGAACTACTCTGGCAATTTTTAATTTTTGGAAACTGTTTTGATGCAAGAGTAGCCATAACACTATGACTAAACAGAACATAAGCAAATAATAAAAACCAGAGCTAATACTAAGACAGGAGAGTGAACTAATTAAACAAAAAAACATAAACCATAACAAAACCCAAATCATGACAGTTTAGTAGTGACTTGTTTAGTTTATATGCTTATTTTGTTAAGTGCATGGGTATTTTGGGTTAAAGGTGTAGGCTTTAGGTGCATCAGCAGGCGATGGTCTTATGTTTTGTTTTACCGGTCAATCATTTTTATCTTGAGTCAAGATGGCAGTCTTTCAGGCAATCAGACCGTCATGGAGGAGCCAGAGCAGCAAAGGCAGCAAGTAATCCTGTGCCATGTACCTTGTTGTTTTCCTGCCATCTTGGAATAAACCCACCACAGAACTGAGTAAACCACAAACCCATGACGGATCTAATGACTATTTCAGTTACATTTGCCTCGAGTTTGGTCACTCATCATTTTTTCTGGTTTGGTTTTATGGATAAACAGTAGTTACAATAACTGTATTGCAATTATATCTTGTTATGCAATGACATTAACTACTGACTGTTTATCTCAGCTGCTCTGCAGGATGGAGAAACTGTGGAAACCTACACAGTAAAGGAAGGAGGAAACATCACCATTACATGTAAATTTGGTTACTCTGGAAGCAGGAGGTTCTTCTGTAGGAGAATCTGTGAAGGAAGAAATATTCTGATTGAAACAACTAAAGACAGAGCTCAGAGCGGCAGATACAGGATTAAATATGAAGATAGAGGTTATTGGTCCTATGATTATCTTCATGTGAGCATCACAGAGCTGAAAACGTCAGATTCAGGATGGTACCGGTGTCGCTCTGATACATGGACAGGAACTCTATATGTTGATTTTTATCTCGATGTGACTGAAGGTGAGTTTTCTGGGTTTAAACATTTCATCAGATCTACTTTAAAAGACCAACGTGTTTAAATTGTGACTCATGAAGACCCACATAGACAATAAAAACGAGACCAACATCAGTGTTAGCCTCTAATATGGTTTTGTTTTATTCCCACATCCTGAGATTCTTCAGAACCAAAATGGACTCTGGAACCTTTTATAAAACCAACTTTTCTCCCAGCAGCCTCCACAACAACAACAACACCACAGAGTCTGAGTTCCTCACCTTCTCCATCCTCCTCTGAAACCAGCAAACTCCCAGAGGAACCAGCTGCAGCTTCAGGTACATCATCTGTTCATGTTTGGAGACGTTCATGTGATAATTTGGGTCCATTAAAGTTCATCTTTGTTCCTCAGTGAGGCTCAGACCTGTTAAAGGAAAAATGGTTGGAAATAAAGTGTCCAGAGTTAAAATTTAACAAGGTTACATGTTTGTAGATAATGGAACTAAAATTACTTTCAATTAATGAAAACATTATGTGAGGGGTATTTGGACTCAGAAGCAGAACATGAGTTGACTCAGATTTAATGAAGTAGTCAACAGGGTCTAGTGTTGAACTATTGGTGGATCAATGGCTGACAGGCAGACAGAGCAGGAATCATGAAGCACCAGGAGGACAAGGAGAAGTAGAAAGAACTGAGATGTTGGACACAAAGAGTAAAATCTTCACAGAGCTCTAAGAAACCGTAGTTTACTGGACCGGTACAAACACTGTGATGATAAGTGGATAATACCCAATAAAGCCTGGAGCGTCTCATCACTGCAGAACGTTCTGAAGGTCTTTAAAACAACAAAAGCTGTGTGCTCTGAATTAAAAAGGAGAGAAACCTTCTGTTTATATTCAGCAGCTGATGAAGGAAGAACATTAATGCACTTGGTATGTTTATGTGGAACATAAGAGTTTCTGTAATAAACTAAATAAACTGAGCTGTAAACATCCTTGCAGGTTTTCTGCTTTATATGATTCTGTCTCTGGTCGCCAAGATCATCTTATTATCAGCACCTTTGGTGATTTACTGCAAGAACAGGAGGGTCACCAAGAGCAAAGGTGAGGATACATAAAAAACAAAAATATTTGTGTTGTTTTGAATTAAAAAAAAAGAAAACTACATTTAACATGGCAATCTGATCCATCAGCAGATCAGTCAGGACTGAAGGATCCCTGAGGAGGCAGGAGATAAAATTAAACATCTGACTGAAGGTGATGAGAGATTCTGCAACAAATGTACAGAAACAGGAAAATATTTATTAACATTAAAGGATGTTAATATTTCAGCTGCTTGGTTTCTGGTGATTATTTATGTTTGTTGTGTCAGAGTAAAATCTACCCACCCTGCTCTGTGCATCAATCAGCAGTGGTTGTTTCTGCACATCAGCTTGATGCTGAACAAGTTTTCTAGGATTTTACTGATATTTCCTGGAAAGTCTCCTAATCTCTGGAAATCAGCAGTTTCAGTTCTCTGATCTGAATGTTTTTCAGATCCTGCTGTGGAAACAGAGTACACCGTTGTCTCTCAGGTGAGTCTGACTCTTCATAAAACACCTGAGTTTCATTAATATTAATAAAACTGTCTCAACTCTTCCTCTTCCTCCTCCTCTTCTTCGTCCTGCAGACCAACCCAGAGACAGAGATAACCAGAGGAGGACTGATCAAATCCTCTGCTGAGGAAATATCTTCAGTTTAGACATAAACTAAACCCTGACACAACCAGAGCTCAAAGTACAGATGAGGAACATTTCCTCAGATTTTTTTTTCTCAACAAAATAAGTCAATCTGTGTCAGGATTTAAGCTCTCGGATAAAAACACAGAAAATCTAATTTAAATGTCTTTTTTAAAGTTCAGCAGTAGCATATGTTGTAACGAGCAGGAAACTGGATCCCGAATTCAAACCAGACAGGTCAGTGGCATTTAAACAAGTTTATTTTAGATACGCCGCCGCAGGCACTCGGAGCTCGCTGCGCGCTCTGTGACTGGAAACCTCCCTGCAGCAGAGACAGCAGGTTAGTGATCAGCTTGTGGTGTCGGGCAAGAATGAGGGAGGCTGGATCACTAACCTGGTAGTGGGACTCCAAAGCTTGGGCTTTAACTTCGGGCCAGGGTTCCAGGACTGAAGCCGTAGAGCGACTACAGGCGGGCAGACGATCCGTTCAGGGAAATCCAGGGGCGTTATCCAGGGGGGTCCGGGTCCGATCACAGAGAGGCAGTTATCCAGCGGCAGCACAGAGAGGGGAATCCGATAGGCGAGGTCCAGGTCCGGTCCAGGTCCGATAACAGGCGGGCTCAGAATAATCACAGGGGCAAGGCAGAATCCGGTACTCACAGGCGGGGGTCAAGGCTCCAGGCAGAATCAGAACGGGGAACAGGCAGGCTCGGTAACAGAGGGCAGAATCAGGTCAGACACGGACAGGCAGAACAAGGAAACGCTGGAATGCTCGTACAGGTGGCTTGAGACAATCTGGCACTGGCTTCTGATCTGCACGGGGATTATAAGGAGGTGAAAACAGGTGAAACCGATAAGGACTAATTGCAGGCAGGGTGGAGAATGAGCAGGTGTGGTGAACAGAGGAAAAGATCAGAGCCAGTGCCGAGATCGTCACATATGTATCACTCTTACAACCTTTGCATCACCTTAACTATTTTTTTTTTTTTTAATATTGTATCCCTAACATAAGCTAATATCGTTCACCTTGTTTTTAAAAACTATATATTTACATTTGACCAGGATTCTCCAGGCTTAGTGCTGAATGCAGTGAAGTCATCTTATTAACATTAAAAACAGTAAATAACTGATGGCGCTTCTTGTTTTACTCTTTTATGGAGTTCAGTTTCAGAGCTGCTTGCTCCAGGATGAATACGATGAATTTTCAGGTCATTTTATGCTTTTTTTAAAGTCTGGCGATTAGAGTAATTTTCTATAATCTACTCCGTCTTCTGTAAGTAAATTTGTTTTTTTGGATACCAATAAATCTTATGGACCACATGAGCTTTCCCAGAGTAATTCTAATTTTTTCAGGGGTCAAAAATATCACGGTATGACTACAACACAAAATAGTTATTTCAAAATGTTTAAATTTACAAAGAAAAAAAGGTGTTTTCTTTGAACAGTGAGAAACTTTATCTTAAGGCTGGAACACAAGAAATATGTATAACTATATTATTTTAAATAAAAATAAATAAATGCAATCCTTAAACAAAAAAGGTACTTAAAATTTGAGACTTAATGTTTTCATTTTTAGTAAAAGAAACACCTTTTGTATATTTACCCATAGACTACGTAACCAAAGGTCCAACATTGAGCATGAACTCAATGACTAAACAAGAGGAAGCAATGGAGCCTAAGTGAGTCAGCAATGTCCAGCAGAGGTGTGAAAGAAAGAGGAAATGTTCAAGATCAAGTGTGAAAAAGCACCAAAAACATTTGATTCCAACACAGATAAGACACGAGCAGCGCTGAGCTGTTACTTTGCTGTGAGTTTATGTCTGCTGATTCTGTGCAAGGCTGAAAAAGCACTTATTATCCAGTATCTGGACAAACGCTTGGCATATACATTGTTTTGCTGAAGATGAATAAATCTTTTTTTCTTTGTTTTGTTATAGTATGTGACTAGGCCCCTTTAAGTAAACAATGTGAGAGTGATGTTAAAAGCAATGTCTGTTGGTGACTTTGGTGGTAAATTTATTTCCTACAACATACAAGAATTTTGTAGAAGTTGGAGATGATCTGTTGTTGTGGAGTCACTGCCTCATTTCTTTGTTTTGCTCTTACCTGAGATGTTGTTGCTGCATATCTGTGGTTTTCATCATCAGGGGGTTTAAAAGGGAGATCTACTCTACTTTCTCTGCATTCAGAACTTTTACTGGAACTGCTGCAAAACAGCTCACAGCACCAGCGTTGGTGCTCTCTTCCTCTGGGTGTAACCAAGACTGAGAGCCTAATAGGTCTGTTCACAATGTGATCAAATAGTTATTATCCAAATTATAAGGTAGATTTAGCTACAGGGAAAATACAAGCGTTTGGAAAGTGGAGGTGCAGAGAGATTGAATGGCGTATTGAAAACAGCTAAGAAGCCTTCCTTTACAAAAATCCTCAGAAATCTGTAGTTTATGCAGAGCACATTATATATGTCGGCACATAAAGTACCTGGTAAAGTAATACTTTACAGTAGAGCAGAGCAATAAAGCAATTTGACTAATAGATTGATAATAATGGTGCTCTTACAAATTAAATTAGACAATAAATGACTTATCAGGAGGTACAAGGGGCCACTGATATTTAGGCTTTTTAACAAGATATTTATAGTCATTATAGTCACAGATTGATAACATTAGTGTGAAACGATTTGCTTTTTTGTCTGGCTTCATTTAACCATGTTTGCCCTTTCAAACTATAAATTACATTTTTTACATCAGTTTATTGTTACATTAAAAATTTTCATTATCAATGTTGTCCTGCAATTTTTAGGGCAATCCTACATTTAGTTATTCGTTTTTTAATATAAATACTATGAGCTATGATCAAGGTTTGATTGCTTATTTTAAAGTGCTATTCAAGTTTGTGTTAAAACAGATACTTTTAAACAATTGAATTTTGTAGACATCTGTGTAAAGAAAAAGACTGGACTTTTAGAGGAAGCTAAATTTCATCTGACGAGGCATAAGTATAATTCAAAGGCTCCTAAAAATAGAAGGAGAGTGACCTCTGTTATTCAGAGGAGGAACTTCATCCTTCAGAGAAGTTCCTGGTTTATCAGTGAAGGAGGAAGAGAAGCAGAGTTAGAAGCGATCAGCAGCTCAGGATGAAGGTCTGTCACACTTTGATCTGCTTGTTCATCCTCAGTGAGTACATTCTTTTATTTCTAGCAGTTTCTCTGCTCTCAATCTATCTTCTTAAATACTTTTAGATGATTGGATGGATTTCTGCCTTGTTGAAAGTTTTCTAAATGTATATAAGGTGAACAGAAATGACAACTATCTGAGCTAATTATCAGACAATCTATAGAAACAGCTCCTTCATCTGTTTAGGGAACAGTTCATTTTACAGCATCAGAAGAAGAACATCAGAGCAGCAACTTAAAACTTCATTAAATATACAATGTCGGGCAAAAATGTTTTTTTCCCCCCTGAAGCTTTACTCTGTAAATGTTCTCAGAGGAAATTTTGTCAGCTATCAAAGAAACCAGATAGTTGTTGATCAAAACAATTGTTTAGATAAATAAACTGAAATAATTTGAGACACTGAGTTGAATTTAAACTTATTTAATGTATATTTAAGTTAATGTATACATTCAACTATATTATACATTGACAGTAACGACTGACCTTTTATCAACTCAGCAGCTCTGCAGGATGGAGAAGCTGCGAGAACGTACACAGGAAACGAAGGAGGAAGCATCAGAGTTGAGTGTGAATTTGCTTTCTCTGGAAACAGGAAGTTTCTCTGTAAGGAGACTTGTGAAGGAAAAAATATTCTTATTGATACAACTGAGACTAGAGCTAAGACTGACAGATTCAGCATTAGACATTTTATTTCATCTAAAGTTCTGTATGTGAGCATCACCGAGCTGAAAAGGTCGGATTCAGGAAGGTACCGGTGTCGTTTAGATACATGGGCTGTATCTCTGTATGATGATTTTGATCTCATTGTGACAGGTGAGTTTTCTGCTAATAGTCCTGAAGATGTCCCTTAATTCAATTACATTTATATATATATATATATATATATATATATATATATATATATATATATATATATATATATATATATATATATATATATATATATATATATATATATATAGCATCCATTCACAACAAGTGTCATCTCTAGCCAATTTAAAAAGTCAGTGCCATCTAATCATACAGATAGATTAGTCAAAATGTTTTCTATCGAGACTGTCTTGCATCATTCACTCCTCCTGAGAGAACACAAAACGACAGTGGATTGTGTCACTGATTCAGCAATACACAAATTCTCAGTTATTGGGTCATCGCCACAGCAAACAGATTTAAAACAGAGCAAACCAAACTTTCGCTCAGTTCTTTCTTAAAATGTTTTTACAGCTACCCACCTTTTACACCTACCGCACTGCATGGTGGGATATCTGGGAACAAGCATCTGTTTGTTTACACCACCTTCTTCCACAGCGGTGTCTGATTTATATTTTTATATATATAAAAAAAACATGGTGCAAATATGCTGTGTTACAGTCACACGATCGCTTCAGTGAATATAATGTTGGGCGTTGTGGAAAATAAAGATAACTGATTCCCCAGTTATTGGATAAAAGGAAATGGTGATTCCATCCAGCTTATAGTGCTGTTTTACAGTTTTTATGAGGCCGCCGGCATTAGCCCAGCCAGCTGAGGGTAGGAAACAAGGAGAACTTCTATTTACTCCACGCATAGGAGATTTAAGGCTTTACATCATAAACTCTCCTCACTCCTTGGAGGCCATCTATAATATTTCATTCTAACTGAAGTAATTAAAAAAAGTTTATGCATTTTTCTCATTTTTTTTCTTAGCCCTGGCCTAGCCAGCTGAGGGTAGCAGACAAAGTTCCTTTGTGAAAATTCTCTGTTACATAAATAACTAACCGATGAGCCCCGAAATACTTCCAGCAGGTCCAAAAGAGAAATCCAAATATCCTCCCAGTGGGACGTACCTGGAAAGCCACCAAACAAAAGTGACCAGGGGGCATCCTGATTATTTGCCAAACCACCTCAACTGGCCAATTTTGATTTAGAGAAACAGCTGCTCTAATTTGAACTCCCCCTGGAAAACTGAGCTCATCACCCAGTCTCTAAGGCTAAGCTCAGCCACCTTTTGAATGAAGCTCATTTCAGTTGCTTGTATCCAGGATCTTATTAGGCCAAGTTCCACCAGCTCGTATTAGTAATGAACCATATGGCTGCGCCCACTTGCAAGTATTTCAGGAGCGTTTTTTTTTTCAGGACCAGCTAGGATTCTTCTGGCCCTACTAACGCACTGCTTTTCAGTAATTGCCTGAGGAGAAACTAGAAGGTTTTCTCATAGGAAGTTCAGAAGACTTGAAGAGCGACGACATTAATATTAAGGACCACTATATATGGAGTGGGTCAAGCTGCAATATTCAAGATCTCTCGGACTGTGGTTTATCTATTCATATGCAAGGAAGGAAGGTTCCTCCTTCTGATATACACGTCCAATGAAGTAATCCCAGATGTACTTGTGGAGCTTGGCGGAACTACATCCATCTGGCAATAGTCAGGTTACTGTCCCAAGGTGGTCTGGTACCAAGTACCCCAAGGGACCAACTAGTGCTTGAACATGGTGTTCTTTGTTTACATTCCCTGCCTTGCAAAAAGATTCATCAACAAAACACAAAGGCCATTCCTCCTTATCTCACCCTTGCAGGTAATGCTCTCATGGGTATTTAAGTCCTACAGAAGTACCAATCACAACCTTTCTTAACAGCTCCAGCTGCTAATCCACCAGTGAGTTGGCATTCATGTCCCTAAAGTGAGTTTACACTGCCAGGGATTATCATGCAAAGGCCCCTGCCCTCACTTGCATTGCACCCATTCCTCTTTGCAGGTGGTGGGGCTTCATAGGGGGGTATCCAGTAGCTACTTAGGCTGAGCTCTGCTTAGCTTCAGATATTAACCAACCTGGTACCTCCCTTTAAGAGAAATTTAAAGTTTCTGATGAAACTTTGAATCTCTTTTAGTCTGACCCCTCCTCGAGCCAATTTATCAAGGTAGACCCTATCAGGAGCTAAAGTGCCAGGAAACATAGCACTTGAAGGTAATTGGAGTACACAAACCCTGCACACCATAATAAGGTAAAAACTCAAAGGAGAGTAATAACAAGAAACTGAAGCTTCTCTGTCTCAGGTGAGCCTGCAGGCCAGATTGTAAAATTATCACATCCATCATTGAAATGGCTTAAGTGGACGTGGCTAAATAGAAGTCATTACTTCACCACACCAACCTGTGAAACAGTCATCTACGTGAAAGCATCCGATGATGTATGAGGGAGCTAGAGATTTTTAAATATTCTGGGGGGCACCATTGGTCCAATATCCAATCTGATCCCAGTGACCTTTGTAGATTGACAAAGATAATTCATATCCAGTTTGAAGCAAATCGGACCAGGCAACAGTTACTGTTCGGAGTACGATACATCGACTTGCTCTGTGAGATCACACTCAGCTTGAAACTTGAAGCAGAGTGAAAAATGAGGGCATTCACCAGTGTAATTTGTAACTTTCTGTTCTTAGTGGGTGGGGCTAAGGAGATGTCATCCAATCTACAGATGAATGCAGTCTGTGCTTATGTGAGATGACTTACAGAAAGTGTCATGCTGCTGGGAACTACAGTTCCGTATTTCATGGTGATAAGTAAGCTTTTGAGGCGTGGCCACACCTACATTCTCTGATGCATCAAAAAGCTTTTGATAACTTTTGATCCCCAATGCCTTAAGACTACACTTAGTGATTTTGAAGTCTCTAAGTTGAAAAAAGCCGGAGTCATGTCCTCTCAGATAAGACATGAGTAAAAGAGGCAAAATTGTGGGTTTGACCCAAAATGGCCGACTTTCTGTTACATTTGCCAAGATAATTTTTTTGTAGGTTCTGAGAGGTTACTTATGTGTACCAAATTTCATATCCCTCGGTCAAAGCACGACTTGGGGCTGATTCTGCAACATTTTTACTTTTGTCTGTTATGGCAAGAAGTCAGACTTTAACACTTGGCCACACCCACATGCTTTAATGCATCAAAAAGCTTTTAATAAGTTTTGATCGGCAATGCCTTAACAATATGCCGGGTGATTTTGAAATCTCTAAATCCAAAATTCCAGGAGGGGTTCGCTCAGGTACCACATGAATAAAAGAGACAAAATGGCAGCTTTGATCCAAAATCTCTGACTCATGTTGGGCTTGGACCATTGCTCCAAAAGATTTTTTTTTTTTATAGTTAATGAGAAGTGTACAAAATATCATAATCTTCAGTCAAAGCATGGTTTGGGGCTGTTTCTTATATTTAAGGATAATCTAAGCCACTCTATCTAGTATAAACTTTGTCAAAAAGGAAAGTTTTATCCCTGGTCCTAAATGTAGACTGGGCGTCTGCTTCACGGACTAAAAATGAGATTTGGTTCCATAGGAGAGGAACCTGATAACTAGAAGAACTGCCTCCCAATGAAGCCAATGAAGGGAAGCTAAAATAGGACAAATATGATCTCTCTTTTTAATTTTCATCAGAACTTTTGCTGCAGGGTTCATGACTTTGAAAGAAGATTCTTTGCTACTGAAAAATTTCTATCATCCAAATAACCTCATACAGGAAACTAGGTTAAACATTTAGCTCAAATTTTCAAGAAATTTACATCAAAGCATCAACATGTGCAAACTGTGACTCAAGTAGACACACATACCAGTAACATGAACATAAGAAAGATATAGTAATTTATGTCAGTGAACACAATTATGTTTAGTTCTCACGTCTTCAGACAAATCAGAATAGAAATTGACCGTTGGACCTTGAATAAGATCAACTTTTCTCCCTGCAGCCTCCACAGCAACACCACAGAATCCGAGTTCCTCACCTTCTCCATCCTCCTTGGAAAGCAGCAAATACTCAGGTGCATTATTCGTTCATGTTTGTAGCTTTTCATGTGATGATTTGAGACTGTTAATTTCCAACTTAGTTCTTCATTGAGGAACTAAACGTTGAGTTGAAGATAAAAAAAAAACGTTTGAAATAAAGTGCTATGGGTTCAATATTTCTCCAACTAACACAACTGCAGAAACAAATATAACTTAAAATATTTCTGATTCATTTTGAAAGTTATCTTTGGGGATTTTATAACTCAATGAACACTTATTTGGATAATGAAACTGCGATGTCATGTGATGTCCTCATATTCTTGTGTGGTTTTGAGTGTTTTTGCCATTTTTGCAACACAAACATGCAGATCAAAAGCACCTTAAGCAACACAATGCCAATGTCCCACCTTAAACCACAATACTGTAACGTGTTTGGCTGGCTTAATGCGGGATCGCTTCTCGAACGGTTTAGGCTGGAATTGGACAAGAGGAGATCTTGTGTGTTTGTGAATGTACAAATACTGTCAGAATTCAGCTTGCAGACAACATTAGAGTTGGAGGACACCAAGTCCTAAATCTTCTTCACAGAGCTCTAAGAGACATGTAGCTTGTCATGAACAGAATTACTGTAACATGTTTAAACCAGAAACAAAAACCTACTGAAACATCTAATCAGTTCTCAAAATTCACGGCAGCTGTGTCCTCTGAATTAAAAAGAAGCCAAACCTTCTGAGTTTTTACTGAACATGTTTATGTATAAATTACAGGTTAGAATGTATAGAATATGCAGAGAGGAAAGAGGGACACGTTGTTGCCTGGCAGCAAGAAGGACCTATGGTCCATCCAAATACACGGAATAGCTCCTGTTCCCTAACCTTTCATAAGATCAACAGTTAGAACATGATGGTGGGTAGGAAAGGGGCTTTGAACTGTTGTGCCAATTTTGGACAGCCTTTAACTCTGACGTCATCACGTGATGGAAACGCACATAAATGATGCGAGTCAAATCTGGGCCTACAGCCTTCCCAAAATGAACTACAAACTGTGCACTCTCTTCTGTCTGGACATTTTTGTTGATTTCCATGAGGTGGACTTTGCTTATACATCATGTCACACATAGGATTGTAGGATGCCTTAAGACTCCTTAGTGCCGGTAAGGAACATTGCCGGGTTCCTAGGCTAAACTGGCCGCAGGAGGAAGCATTCATGCTCCTTTTCCTGCCTCTTTCCTTACTGACTGCACTATTCGGACAGCACTTATCATGGCAACTACTGACGCACTTCCGCTTTGGCTAAAGAGTCCTTACGTAATGAGGGTGTTCGGATGGAGCCCTGTATTCAAATCTAGTCCAAAGGCCCTGCATGGAGTTTGCCTTTCTCTCTTTTTATGGTTGGTAGCTCAATAAATGCATCTTATACAGACTCTTGCAAAAGAACTGGATTATTACTTTCGCATCAGTAGTACAACAAATGGTGTGTTAGGACTGTTTGTGAAAAAAATTAGGACTAATATTTATGTATCAACTCGCCGTCGAAGGAGAAAGCATAAGATATATTACAATATTAATTATCACTTAACCAGTTAAGTGATAATTTTGATCACTTAATCAAAATAATTCAAGCTGTTCTCTTGTTAACATCCCTGCAGGTCTGCTGCTTTATGTGGTTCTGTCTCTGGTCGCCAAGATCATTTTATTATCAACACCTTTGGTGATTTTCTGCTGGAAGAGGAGACTCACTAAGAGCAAAGGTGAGGATACACAAAATACCTGTACAGGCCTTCCTTAAGTAAACTACATTTACAGCAATTCTTAGCAATTGTTGTGAAACAATTTACCTCTCCCGTGGTCCCACCAACGTGGGCTCTCTCCTCGAGGGTCCACAGGCAAAGAGGAAGATAAGTCTGGTGTAGCTTGGCTTCATAGCAACGGCATTCGGCTTAGGTGGGCAGTTCCTTGGTGCCTCTAAAAGTCTCAGATTTCTTTGCTTACAACTCAGAAACAACAACAGCAGATTTTTCCTCAGGGCTTGATTGCATAACAGAACATGAAACAAAGTGAGATCAAAGACAACACAGAGTCTGCAACTCATATTTAGAAAACAGGAATATATTTATGAAAATTAAAGGATGTTATTGGTTTGTGGAGCAAAATGATCAAACCAGCAGTTAATAAACAGTGGTTGTTTCTGGACATAAGCCTGATGCTGAACAAGTTTTCTTGGACTTTGCTTCAAGTTCCTGGAAGGTCTTTGGAAATTAGTAGTTTCAGCTCTCTGATCTAAATGTTTTTCAGATCCTGCTGTGGGGACAGAGTATGCTGATGTCTTTTAGGTGAGTCTGAATCTTCATAAAACACCTGAGTTTAATTAATGTTTATAGGAACAGTCTCAGTGATAAAACTCATCCTCCTCTTCATCCTGTAGACCAACCCGTAGAGGGAGGAAATCAGAGGAGGACTGGGAGATCAAATGATCTGCTGAGGAAATATCTTCAAACAATCAGAGCTCAAAGTACAGATAAAAACATTTGTTTACATTTTTTCACGACAAAAAACATTTAAAACTGTAGCAGGTGTTCAACTTTCAGCTGATTAACAGTAACATGTTTCTGAAACAAACAATAACTCTACTTTATTGTTCATCAAGAATTGTTTAAGGCCCTTGTTATTTAGGCTCTCGTGTATTTATGGGTTTTAAAATGTTTACATTAGTTTATTTTGTCAGTTTTAAATGTT
This sequence comes from Fundulus heteroclitus, assembly GCF_011125445.2. NCBI lineage: Eukaryota > Metazoa > Chordata > Actinopteri > Cyprinodontiformes > Fundulidae > Fundulus > Fundulus heteroclitus. Next base: position 36,749,346 of record NC_046361.1, on the reverse strand, counting down.
TTATCTTCAGAACATTCATTTTATGAAGATAAATAACCTTCATCAAGAATTGTTTCATCAAGAATTGTTTAAGGCCCTTGTTATTTAGGCTCTCGTGTATTTATGGGTTTTAAAATGTTTACATTGGTTTATTTTGTCAGTTTTAAATGTTTTATCTTCAGAACATTCCTTTTATGATGATAAATAACCTTTTTTGTCTCATTAGTGCTTGTAGAATCCCTTCTCTGGGGTTCAAATCCTCATAAATGAATAAATTAGTAAAACAAAATGGTAAATTTAGTCATGTCTCAGACACAAGTCACATGTGTGTATTGGGTACAAGGATGCAGCATTTAAACTGGTGTTCAGCAGAAGGATGGAGTGATGTTATGTTGCCATAGTGACTTTTTCTTAGTTTGTTCTCAACTGTGATGCAGGATTGCGATTTGCACATTTTCACATTTTCTCTACTATCAAACACAACCTAAACTGTTACACTGTATTCATGCTGTTGAGTTTTTATTTCAACATCTTCAGAAACACAGTAGGTCATAGACACGTGAAACTTTATTTGTACATTTTTAAATGATCCTAGAATATATTCGAAACAAAGTTGCAAAAACTATTGGAATATTGTTTAAAATAAAAGATTTAATAAATATCAAAGGCCTGCATATTATATATTCCTCTTTGGTTATGCCTTATTTGTCTTATTGTTCAGAAGTATGGGGAAATGCAAATAAAACAATTATTGATAGGTTAGTTAAGTTGTAAAAAAAGCTATAAGGCTTATTAATAAGGTGGAATACCGTGAACCAACTAATAAACTCTTTATTCAAAGCAACACATTAAAATTCAAAGGCATTGTTTATATAAAAATACTGGAAATAATGTATAAAGCAGTGAACAAAAGTCTTCCTTCCGGTATTCAGAAATGATTTAAGTTAAGAGAGAATAAATATAATTTGCGAGGTTTGTTTATATTTGAATGTGCAAAAGAGAAGAGCCAGATAAAGTCTAGATGTGTTTCAGTTATTGGTGTGAAACTGTGGAATGAACTGAATGATGATTTAAAGTTATGTCCTTTCTTGGTGAATTTTAAAAGGGCTTTAAAATGTAAAATGATAAAATCCTATGTTATGTAGATTTGAATATTTATATATGTATTGTAAAGAACCTGGTAGGTTGTAAAGGTTGTAAGTATAAAACAGGGTAGGCAATAATAAGCTTTGCTTCAGCCTATTCCTTTTTTTTGGTAAATTGTGGGTTTGTTTGTTTATCGTTGTTTTTTTTTTTACTGTTTCCTGTGTTTAATGTTGGATACTTTACTAAAAAAATAAAGTGAAAGTGAAAAAAGTATCTGATTATTTTTAACAACTGTACAGTATCCCCCCCCCATGTATTAAATTTGAAATTAATGCTAATATCCCTAATTTCTTAATATTTGTTTACATCCTATCTTTATGTAAATTTCAACATTTTTATTCTGCTTGTCACTTTGCCGCTGAAACACCTACATCAATATATTTCTACATGTACATTTTTTATTAGCAGTGATGTCCTGCATTTTTAAGGCAATCCTATGTTTAGTTAATACTTTCTTAATAAAAATACTATGAACTAAAATCAAAGTTGTATTGCTTATTTTAAAGAGTTATTAATATTTGTGTTCAAACAGGTACTTTCTTAGTGTAACAGGAGGCACCATTAGGTGTTGTACTCTCCACAGCCTGAGCCTCTATAAAAGGGAAGCTGGAAGCTGGTAGCCAAGTGTTCATATCATGTGTCTGGGACCAGGTGTGTGGTGGATCCACGCTATTTGCTGACTGTGGGCCGTGGTGGTAGCGTTACCTGGGCGTGTGGTTGTTCAATGCCGCAGGTAGGCTTTTATATTTGCTGTTTTATGTGACGCAGGTAAGAAGTGTTTTAATGTGTTTTAGACTGACTTGATTAAAGTGTTTTAATAAGTATTTAGTAATTTTGTATTTTTGTTTTGACAGGGTTGTCACTGCTTCCTGCTGTCCTTTTAGGGTGTTCTTTGTGGGTTTTTTGTATGCTGTCATTTTTAGCCTTTTGTCCTGTTAGGTTGTTTGTAGCTTGGGTTTTGTTGTTAGTTCGCTCAGTCGGATATGGGATTCCTCTTCGGACTTGGGAAGGCAGGCTAACAACTTGCCAGTTATTGTGTTTTGTCCTTGCAAAGTTGGTTTTCTTTTTTTTTGTTAGTTCGCCCAGTTTGGATTGTTTGTCTCTTCTTAGGACTTGTGAGGGCGGACTAACAATCTTCTGTTCATTTTGTTTGTTTGTCTTTTGTTTGTCCTTGGGTCACTAGCTGCATACTTACATTCCTGCTAATCTTAAATAGTTGCAACCCAATTTATTTTGGTGTGATCTTGGGTGTGAATTGTATGTGGTTATCTTGCAGTGAATCAAGTGCATATTAAGTTTGCAGTAAATTTTGTAGTGGTTTATGCGGGTTTGTCCACCTGAAGTGGTGTCTTAATTCGGGTTGAATATTCTTGGATTAGCAATAAATGGATGAAGTTAATGGGTGTCCTGTTATTTGTGTAACAATAAAGATTGTAGTAATTAACTGTGTTGCAGTTGTTTATTGCCCTTTGGCCAGAGCAAGAAGTAACATCTTTAGGCAACATCTAACCTGTAACGTTAGAAAAACTGGACTTTTGATTAGTTTCCAGGTCAATGGAAACAAACTGTGAAGTTCTTCTCTTGCAGAGCAGATTTGCAAGACTCATTATCTTCAAAATAACTAAATAACCAGAGAAATAAAGACCAAGAACAAACTGTAGGTATGAAATGGTTCACTCAGAATTAAAACAATGTAACCAGGTCAGGGTGAAAACTTTATAGCTGTGGATGAACTACAAGAACAAACTGGTGATGGTTTGAATTGAGATAAAATACCGTGTGTGTATATGTATATGTATTCATGTGAATAAATATTGACTCACTATGTAAAATGACTACTTCCTGATATCGTGTCTGACTAAACTGACGTCACGGCATCCTGCAGCGCCTTCACTTGGCTAAGACAGTGGGTCACGCGAATTAATGAGGAATTTAGCGTCGTCTGCTATCTTAGTGAATTATTTTATGCTATAAACTATTTTGTACATACTATTAAATGAGAAACTATAAGTATGTGGTTTTCTATTTGAACTTTAAGAGCGTTAAGAGCTGAACTTTAAGAACTTAGAGCTGTGGATGAACTACAAGAACCTCTGGTGGTTGTTTGAATTGAGATAAAATACCCTGTATATAAATTAAACAACCTTTAATTCTATTAGTTATTGTGATCCTATTTCACTGCAGATGGAAATTTACGTTTACTTCATGAGATTTGATGGGGAGATTGATCCGATATAAATAAAATTTAAAGTCCTAAAAAGAAGCTTTGACTCAACAGTTTAAACCGAAGGAGAGTGACCTCTGGTGGTCAGAGGAGGAACTCCATCCTTCTGAGGAGTTCCTGGTTTATCAGTGAAGGAGGAAGAGAAGCAGAGTTAGAAACCATCAGCAGCTCAGGATGAAGGTCTGTCACACTTTGATCTGCTTCTTCTTCCTCAGTGAGTACATTCTTTTATTTCTAGCAGTTTCTCTTTTCTCGGTTCTTCATCCTTTCAGTTCCTTTACAGTTTATCAATGAGTTTTTCTACCTTCAGAATCAGAATCAGAATCAAGTTTAATCGCCAAGTAGGATTGCACTTTCAAGGAATTTGACTTGGTGTTGATGGTGCAGACAAAAAATAAAAATACAATGAAATTAAAAGGATATATATACAGAAGCTATAAACACTCTTACAAACAAAGTTTGACACCGACTTTGTTTCAGTAGCTTTATCTGTTTCAGATAAAGCTGTTTCATTTGTTACAGTGGTAAAATATGTTGATGGTCAGTTTAAGTTTAAATACCTTTATTCTAATTTTAATTAAACTAGTCTAAGCTTATCAAATCATTCACGTTTTACAAATTAGACAAGAAAAGTAACAACCTTAATTTCAGTCTCCCTTTTCACTGAGAATAAAAGTTATCATACATCCTTTGGCCTCTTTCTCAAAAATCATTTTCTGTGTTTTAAACTTCAAAGTTGACTTGTTTTTGTCTTTCATCATAAAAACAGAAACATTGCCACTAAAAAGGGGTTAAAATGCCATATTTAGATTAACAAGATGTACATTTACCTCTTATAGAGTTCAGAGTCTATTGATTTTGAGAACGTTTAGTTTTTCTAAGACTCTTAGATTAGTCAAAGAAACAGAGGAAATGGCTGAAAGTAGCTGAAGAGGAGCATCAACAGAAACCACTAGGAGCTAAAACACCCAAAACTTCGTGACAGTGATAAAATCTGCAGAACAGAGCTGTGGTCAACAGAGATAAAAATAACATGAAAAACTAAATCATGTTAACTTTTCAGCTTTACCTCCAAGCTTTGATCTGCTCCTCAGTTGGACATTTAACCAGGTGGAACAAAGAAATCAGAAGGTTGTGGAACTAAATAGATGTTTAAAGGATTTATTGGAATCAGCTGGAAATATTGGAATCAATTCGCATTTATTCTCACACCTTCATTTGAATTGATAATTATATTTTCTCTTCACGCTGCTGAATCTCACATTAACTACTGACTGTTTATCTTCTCAGCAGCTCTGCAGGATGGAGACACTGAAGAACCTCGTAGAGGAGAAGAAGGAACCAACATCACAGTTGCATGTTCATTTAGTTGGTCTGGAAACAGGAGGTTCTTCTGTAGGGAAACCTGTGAAGGAGAAAATATCCTCATTGAAACAACAGAAGACAGTTTTCAGAGAGGAAGATACAGCATTCTGTATGAAAAGAAAGGTCGTTTATCAGCTGATATAATGTATGTGAGCATCACTGGGCTGAAAAAGTCAGACTCAGGACGGTACCGGTGTCAGTCTGATGAAACGTGGGCTGGAACTGTATATGATGATTTTGATCTTATTGTGACTGAAGGTGAGTTTTCTCCTGAAAATCCTGTTATGCTCACTGACAGCTTGTTCTGATCCAAATAACCTCAGACAGGAAACTGGGTTTAACTAGTTCTGATGGTTTTAACTGATCTAAATCATCCAAAATGTTCAAACTGTGACTCACCCAGAAAAAAATTATCATTGGTGTCATGAATATGAAGAATTATGGTCAGCTTTAAACTCTGTGGCTCTGATTCTGTTTAATTGTTCACAGCTTCAACCTCCTCAGAACCAGACTGGACTCCAGCAACTTATCCATCAACATTTCTGTCATCAGCTTCTCTAACAACAACAACTTTAACACAAAGGCTGAGTTCCTCCTCTTCTTCCTCCTCATCTACAACCAGCCAACAGACCAGAACATCAACTGGACCCAAAGGTAAAGTTTCTCTTCATGTGTTTTGGATGTTGGTTTATTATAGTGAATGTGTTCATGAATTTCTTCATCTTGCTTTAAATCCAACAATGATGATAAAACTGTTAAAAGGCCACAACATTATATTTATTCAAGATAACAACATGTTGCTACGATCGTTCTGGATTATGTTAACTGGGTTTAATATGAAGGGTTCTGTAATGCAGAAGCAGAACATTAAAAATGTAACGAGTTAATCCAAGTTTATGTAAATAATACACAAGGTATCTATTGGTGTGTTTTAGTCTAACAGAGAGAACAGAATTCTTTTAGCAGAGGGAGGAGAAAGAAAATGGTTTTAATTGGTAGCAAAATAAAATGCTGCTTTGTTTATTTCCTTCTGAGATAGATTCTTGTTGCCTTAATAGTTTATAACTACATATCCATGTTCCATGTCTCACCAAAAATATAATTTTAGAGCTTTGTTTTAAAACTAATCAGTAATTTTTTTTGTCATTTCATTTAAAGAGGACATAAGCTCCCTGAGGTGCTATCTATGGATCTGAACTTTCATGGACCTCCATAGGCTTTCAGTATTTTGAAGTCGCTTCATGTCATGCGTTTAACACCATGTTTGAATGCAAAGATGAAAAATTAAGACAAAATAAAAATAAAACTGCTTAAAATGTCTCACCATTGATTTTTTTGACGCTCTTAAACATCCCAGATAAAAATAACATTAAAAAAAATTAAATCTTTTTGACTTTTCAGCTTTTCTTCCAAGCTTTGATCTGCTCCTCAGTTGGAGATTTAACCAGGAGGAACAAAGAAATCAGAAGGTTGTGCAGCTAAATAGATGTTTAGAGGATTTATTAGAATCAGCTGGAAATGTTGGAATCTATCTACATTTATTCTCACACCTTCATTTGAATTTATAATTATATTTTGTCTTCACGCTGCTGAATCTCACATTAACTACTGACTGTTTATCTTCTCAGCAGCTCTGCAGGATGGAGACACTGGAGAACCTTATAGAAGAGAAGAAGGAACCAACATCACAGTTGCATGTTCATTCGGCTATTCTGGAAGCAGGAGGTTCTTCTGTAGAGAAACCTGTGAAGGAGAAAATATCCTCATTGAAACAACAGAAAACAGTTTTCAGAGAGGAAGATACAGCATTCTGTATGAAAAGAAAGGGTTTTTATCATATGATATAATGAATGTGAGCATCACAGGGCTGAAAAAGTCAGACTCAGGACGGTACCGGTGTCAGTGTGATGAAACGTGGTTTGGAACTCTATATGATGATTTTGATCTTATTGTCACTGAAGGTGAGTTTTCTCTTAAAAATCTTCCTTCATGTCTCTGAAAGAAAACTCTGCTCACTGACAGCTTGTTCTGATTCAAATAACCTCAGACAGGAAACTGGGTTTAAATATTTCTGATGGTTTTAACTGATCTAAATCACTCAAAATGTTCAAACTGTGACTCACGCAGACAAATATCATCACTGGTGTCATAAAGATAAAACAATTATGGTCAGCTTTAAACTCTGTGGTTCTGATTCTGTTTAATTGTTCACAGCTTCAACCTTCTGGAATCCATCAACTTCTCCATCAACATTTCTGTCATCAGCTTCTCTAACAACAACAACTTTAACACAAAGGCTGAGTTCCTCCTCTTCTTCCTCCTCATCTACAACCAGCCAACAGACCAAAACATCAACTGGACCCAAAGGTAAAGTTTCTCTTCATGTGTTTCAGATGTTGCTTTATTATAGTGAATGTGTTCATGAGTTCCTTCATGTTGCTTTAAATCCAACATTGTTGACAAAACTGTTAAAAGGCCACAGTATTTAATTTTTCAAGATAACAACATGTTGCTACGATAGTTCTGGATTATTTTAACTGGGTTTAATATGAATGGTTCTGTAACACAGAAGCAGAATATTAAAAATGTAACGAGGTAATCCAAGTTTATGTAAATAATACACAAGGTATCTATTTAGTAATTTTTTTTGTCATTTCATTTAAAGAGGACATAAGCTGCCTGCAATCTATGGATCTGAACTTTCATGGACTTCCGCGGGCTTTCAGTATTTTAAACATTCCAGATGCTGTAGCTTAGAAATCAGCCTCTCTGACTTAACGAGGTCACGTTATTGCTGATGAAGTGTTTCTTTCATATTTACAGGTTTATATATGTATATACATATAATGTGAACCAGTTTCTCTGAGTAAAACTCAGCTGTTAACATCCCTGCAGATCTGCTGCTGTATGTGGTTCTGATTATCGCTGTCCTGATCTTCATGTCGGCAGCAGCTCTGCTGATTTTCTTCAGGAGGAAGCGCTTCGGTCGACAGAAAAGTGAGTTACAAGATAAACTCTGCTTTGTTTGCATCACTTGCAGAAAATTATCCATATCACCCTGAAACTAACATCACTTTGCTCGCCTTTTCAACCAAAATTTCAGCTTTTTATTTTAAAATCAAAATAAAGTCAACAAGTATAAACAGGACGCTTGAGAATATCTTCAATGTTGAAGAAAAAGGAAAATATATTAAATAAAAGAAGATCATTCTTCTGTTATTTGTAGATCATTCTGGTCAAACAAAAACAAAAAGAGATATAGCAAAATATAAGTGAATCAACATGCAAATATGGTTAGGCAGAAATATTGAATCCATGTTGAAGCCTGACATTTAAATTATACATAAAGTGGTCGGTGATTTACATGTTAAGTCAACGTTAGGTTTTCAACCATCATCTAATTCTGGGGCGACGGTGGCACAACAGTTATGGCTGTTGTCCTTCAATCCTCCGCTCAGATGTCTCAGTCGTTGTGTTCTTGGGTAAGACACTTCTCCCGCATTGCCTGCTGGAGGTGGTCAGAGAGTCCGGTGGTGCCGATGTATGGCAGCCTCACCTCTGTCAGTTTGGCCCATGGCAACTGTGGCTGCTAGCATAGCTCACCATCATCAGGGTATGAATGACTGACTGTAGTGTGAAGAGCTTTGGGGTCATCGAACTTGATAAAGCGCTATACGACTACAAGCCATTTATCATTTACATATTAAATCAATGTTAGGAATCAATCATTCTGGTCACACAAAACTTCAGGGGTAAAATAAAAGAGATATCCCTGATAGCTAAATATGAGTGAACTTCCGATAACAGAATTTATGACCGCCACTTATTCAGCAATACGAAGTAACATGGCAGAGGCAGAAGCGGAAGAACTTAGGACACAGGTCACAGCAGCTCTCCCCAGTACAAAAAGGCCAACCTCCAACATCACACAACAGGAAACTATGGACGTTACATCCCTCAGCAAAGACTGGAACATCACAATTTTGCCAGCAGACAAAGGCAGAAGAACAGTGGTACTTAACACAACTGATTTCCATAAAATAACATGGAAATCAGGGCCTGGTATGTGGACAGTAACACATACCAGGCCCTAAAAATGGATCCAACCAATAACTAAAAAAGCTGGTGCCTATAATACTGGACAAGAAAATATAATTTTGTTTTCTGTCAAATTATTAAAAATGTTGCTTCAAATCAGAAAATCATTCTTCTTGTGATTTTCCAGCTCCTCCAATGGAAATAGACCAGGCTGACACCCCAAAGGTGAGTCTGAGTCAGTTTAAAACATCTGCATCAGGTGTCTGCAAAGCAGGAACCACTCGGTTTGTAAAAAACTGCTGCCTGATTCAACATTAACTCCTCCATCTGCAGGAAAGCGTCATCTACGAGGAGATCAGAGAGGAGGACAGAGACAACAAACCATCTCCTGGGGAAATATCTACAGTTTACGCCACTTGCTGCAACCCAGACGGAGCTGAAAGTACAACTATATACAGCCTCGCTGACTGTCCTCAGAATACAGTAAGTGGGACTCTGACAGGACAGCAATAATAATGTTAATGTTAATAATCTGCATACTGATGGGGCAGAGTTTGGACTATTTATTCAGTTGTTTCTATTCAGCCTTAGCTTATAATATGGGGACAAACTTCACACATATAGTTCACTATCACACACAGTGGGGAAACTTTGAGCCCTAAATGTTTTGTTTTCTGCTCTGTTTCTGCAGTGTCATGAAATATTCTTTAGAACATTTTCCCCCAATGCACAGAACATTTTAACAATGTACATTTATAAGTAATATGGGAATATGACAAACTTGATTTACAGCTAGAAATAATTTATGAGGCTAAACTCTTATACTGGCTCCTAATCTTTAGTGAATAATTAGGTAATTGTTTCTTTTTTAATTCACCTTGGAAAGTAATTATAAAATATAATTTTACAAACTCAAAGTTTTTCCCTTGTTTTCTTCCAGGGTGAAGAGGACGGAGAAGAGTACTCTAAAGTGCATCTGTTAAATGATATCACCTTATCCAACACTGCCCCCTCTGGTCATGCAGATAATGTCACCTAGTCAGAGCCTCAGATAGTTACGAGCTCTGGAAACCACAGCAATCATTCACCTCCTTTATTTCACCATCACTTTGCAGCAGTAGCTTTACTGTGTCTCTGCTGTTCGTGGACATCAGATAAACTCATTCAATCAACTTTAAGCTAGCAGTCATAAAAACATAACCTGACTCTCTCCAGATGGATGTAGATCTGCTGAGCTCCATACGGCTCCACACATCCATCTGGAATTGCTTCCATTGGGAGGGATTTCAATATCACACAACATGGACGAGTCAATCATGATCGGCGAGCGGGATTTTTGTAGATGTGCCATATCAAAGAAGCAATTATTTGGGTTCAGACAACAATGGTAGCTCGCATCGAGGAAGCAAGCATTGACCACACATCCCTGAGTCCCTATTTTGGATGACCTGTTCCCAGCAAAAGCTGTATTTACCCAGTCCTGCCGCTGTCTCGACGTAGTAAAAGAGTTGAGCCTTACCCGGCCCGTCGACATTGCAGATCGGGCTAAATAAACCAACCAACCCCCCAACAAAGACTCTACGCACCCACCTGCTTACATTAAATAAATCCGGTCAACCTGTAAGATTCATTATTATTTGTAAAATAGGCTAATAATGGCTACAAATCTTAGAACTTTCACCATGTGTGATTTACACATAAATCATTGGACCAACTCTTCAAAAACAATCTGAACTTGACCACCATTTCAATTCCACCTGAAGTTGTTAAGGACTCTTAAAAGAGTGGATTCAGATTTGTGGTTTTTACAGAACCCAGATTTAAATTTCATTTAATTAGGGGTCTTCAACTCCAGTCCTTGGTGCCCTATAAGTTCCATATGTGTTTTTGCTTTAACACAACTGAGTATAATAAACAGTTCATTAATAGGATTCTGTAGAACTTTGCTCCACACTCAGGAGGTAATACATACGACCATTTGGTTCAGGTGTTTTGGACCAGGGACTCATATAAAAGTTCCAGGACAGTGAACCTCAAAAATGGGGATTGAAGACCCTTGGGCTAAAGGCTATGGTGGCCAAGAAGTGTGAACACACAGCAACAATTTATCATTAGTATGACATGGTCTACATAAATGGTGGCTGGATACTGCATGCCCCACAACTTTAAAATGTTCGCTCCTGTTTTTTTTATCACAGTAACCAAAATTTGTCCCCTCAGCAGTTTCTGCAGGTCTGCCTAATCTGCCTTAAATATGTTTCGGTAAATGCAATAATTTTCTGCAAGACGAATTTTAGCATTTATTTCCAGAGGAGATTATGGTGTTTGCAGTAAACTCACATCCTAATTCTGATCGTTTTCTGTGACCTCCCACAGCCAGCTCACTTCCTCTCTGTTTTAATATGACTCATTGATAAGTCAAGTGCTTAGTGCAGATTGATTTAGAGAAAAGCTTTTCTGTTATTTACACATTTAAAGCTCTGCTTCAAGTGTTTTCATCTTCAGAATCAAATGTTTCAGATGCTTTCTGGTTCGTTCTGTCCCACACATGGCTAGCTCAGGGCCAGAGAGCCTCCTCATACAGACGGGGTGCTGCAGCAATCAACATAGCCTCTCATTATTCTTTCATTGTAAATGTGACGGCATATGGTAGAAAACATGAGTATAACTCGAGTCAATCACACTTTCCCATTGATCCACTTTGTTATTGTTTCGAGCAAAAACCAAAACTGAAATACAAGTTTGATTAATTGCATGACTGTAATCATCATCACCACCATGCTTTGTGATAGATTTGGTATTGCCAGGTATTTCTGATGAAGAGACAAACCAATTGACAGAACAAGAAGCAGTAATTTTAATGAAAATAAATTTGACATCAAATACTTTCATTCTTAACAGAGTTAGAGCAGCATATTTTGTTATTATTAAAAGAGGAGAATAGAAATAATCCTAGGTTTCTCTTTAGCCAAATTACCTACAATCACATATGTAATCATTCCTGTCTGTGACTCTGCTGCAGCAGTCCAATGACGTTACTCCCTGAGATTCACTGACAATACGTTTTGAGTGATTACACCTGTGACTGTTCTGATTACTGAAAGCTGTTGCACCTGGGAGGGGCACGATATATACCTGTCTCTCCCAATGTGTAAGCACCAGATTCTGGAAGCCATTAGTGTGAGTAGACCATCCAGCTTTCCTTGTTCTGATCTCCTGCTATCGACCTGTCTCATTCCTGTTTCTCTTCCCTGCCTCTCCCCATGACGTATACTTCTGTTGGCTTCTGCAAGGTCTGTGTGTTGCTTGTTACCAATTCTTTCGCCTGGACCCCGGATTATCCTCTTGCCTAGCTCTTCTGGAAACCTCTGCCACGTGGACTGTCTACCTATGTGTGACCCCTGAACTGTTTATGACCTCCCTTCGAGCTTCTGCCCTCCCTAGCATAACAAACCTAGACCTAGTGATTTGGTTCCCCATGACTGAGCTATCAGGATCAATCTTCAGAGACAGTGCAACCTCTCGGCATCTGAAAAAGTTTGTCACTTATTTAGTGTTTCTGCATTTCCACTGAGTATTTCCTAGCTACTAACCTAATTCTCCTCATTACAGTGATCATGAAAGGGTTTCTAGTCAGTTCCTTTTCTAGATACACCGGCCTTATAATAAACTCCTACACGCTCATCTCTTGTGTCAGGTGAATTATTGGGTCTCCAGATTCTGAGGATGAAATGTTACACATAGTTCTGTTGATCCATCCATTCATCTAACTCTCAGAAGTAATGATTTTATGGGATTCTTCATAAATGAAATTGATTCTATTAAAGATAAAATCATAGACATCCCTAACCTTCTACTTGTATATTAGACCCAATCCCAACCAAGTTATTTAAGGAGGTATTCCCTTTGAATACCTCCTTTGCCTCTATTTTAGACACAATTAATCTATCCTTGTGTAATGAAGACCTCTTCATTACTGGGACTGTTTTTATAAAAGTAACCAGTATTGTACTTTAAGAGTACTTTTGCACTTTAAACTTAAACCTGAACTAGCACTTTATTTAGCACAGCACTTTGAGCATGACTTTGCACAGAAATAACCATTTACACACAAGAAGTTTTAACTATTTATTGGACATTTTTATAATTAGCATGTAGCCTTTTTTTCTGGCTCTGCACTGCTGATCCTCATTAGGAAATGGGGTTCATGTCTGTGGAAAGAAGAATTGTTATGTGGACCTAAGGTCTACTGTCCAGAAACTTAAGCAAATGGTGGTGTAGAATCTGTGAGATTAAACAAAGTGTTAGGATTTGGTGACTTACCTGTTTTCTATGTCCTCTCCAGGGTGTTTGGTACAAAGGTTTCCACGGGGGTCCAGACACCATTTATAGGTTCCCGGGAGAGACCATAGAAAAAGCAAGGGGGGAACTTTTTCACATTTATTTTTTTAAGGGTTTTTTAGGTGTGGGTTTAAAAGATAAAATATTTATAAAAACAGGTGGGTATGTGTATTTGTATTATGTAAATATTGCATTTTATAGGTAAAATCAGCAGTACAGGGGTATTTAAGGCAGTGATTGTGTCTTTGAACCAGGTTGGTAGGTTGGTTGTAGGATTGAATGCTGCTACCAACAAATAAGTGTATTACTGCTTCCACAATCTTCCGCTTTCGTCATCATTCCTGCTGAAACTCCAGCCTCAAAAGGCCACGAACCGACAAGTGGTGTCAGGAGTGCGGTAGGTCACGCTGCAGTGGGAAAATGATGACGAGAGATGGAAAAAAAGCCAGGCCAAGAGGAGGTGCCTGATGATGGAGTTGGAGCTTCTTCTGATCTGGAGGCTATGGCAGTAACCAACCCTGGGGACAAGTTGGAGGAGCTGGCAGTGCTGGTGAAATCTCTAGTGCAATCTCAAGCAGCCAGAGACCAGAAGTTGGAGAAAGATTTCTTTCGTCAGGAGCAAAGGTGGAAAAGCATGCAATATATTTTAAATATAGAATATTTTAAATATAAAATATTTTAAATCATTTTCTATATTTTACATATAAAATATTTAAAATAAATAAATATAAAATATTTTAAATAAATATATTTTGAATATATATATTTAAAATATATATTTTTTAAATGCATATTTTAAAATATATAAATGTTTTCTACTACTATCATTTTAATAATATTAATAATAGTTTGTAGAGGTCATCAAAGGTCAGTGAACAACTGTTCATGATGAAATTTGATTGATTGATTGCTTTATTCAACAGACTCGCCCACAAAGAGATAAAAAACATAAAAAACAAGAAAATTAAAGAAAAGAATAAAAATAAATTATAAAAATAAATCTTATAAAAGTCTTGCATACCACTGTTTCCACAGAGGTGACTGGAATCTTAGCGCACTGAGAGAGGGATGTTAAACATTACATTAAGACTGTTCAATGAGCTGCCCAAACGACATATAAACCTGTATGTCGGATTTCTCACAACTGCCTTGAATGTTCTGACATGTGCGTTACAAAACATCTCACTTGCACTGCTGAACCTGGGTTTTCTTAAGCAGAATTCTCAAAGAATCATTATAAGCAACCTTAAGCTTCTGCATGCTAGCTTTTTTAAAATTACACCACAAAGGAGCTGTATACAAGGATGTACAGTAAGCTTTAAACAGGCTTATTTTAACCTCATCAGTGCACATCTAAAATTTCCTCCCCAGAATGTTTGCCTGGGCGTACAACACACAACACCGTCGATAGATGTCATCATCATCACAGAGCTGGTCTGTAATGTAGTGACCCAGATATTTTGTTTTGGAACAAACATTTAACTTTTTGCCGTGACAAAAAAGAAAATCAGGGAAATAAAGTTTTGTCTGCTTTAGTCCTACAAACTAGTACAACAGTTTTGACTGAGAGACTAAAGATCTGCTCACAATGTGATCAAATAGTTATCCAAATTAGAAGGAAGATTCAGCTACAGTGAAACTACAAGCATCTGGAAAGGGGAGCTGCAGAGAGATGCATGTCATATTGAAAACAGCTAAGAAGCCTTCCTTTTCAAAATCCTAAGAAATCTGTAGTTTATGCAAAGCACATTATGTATGTCAACACTGTCATGGTTTTTAGGTGTTTGGCCCACATGCAGAACACAGTCGGGAGACAACAAGCAGTTAAGATGTTTATTTAGGTTGACAAACACGAATAAATGCTCACAGAGTGAGCCGCATACAATGATCGGGACGTCAGGGTCAAAAGCATAGCAGGAGAGAAAGGGACAGATTAACGAGAGTGCGGGGATCTACGCTGCGTGAAGCTCTGCTTACCGCCAGGTATGGAGAACCTGTCCGGGGGAGGAGGAGTGGAAGAACGGACTAGGAAGTTCTCTTACTTTTGGTGGTGACTGAGCGACAGGTAAGCTGGCGGGTGGAACAAAGGCGGGGAGCCCAAGCAGCACCACCGCAGAGAGCAGGAACGGAGAGCAGCTGAAGGAACCGGGGAAAATCCAGGGACGGGAACTCTTGTCCTGCTTGGTAACACCAAGAGGACTCGAGGTGAATGCCAGAGCAGGATGTGAGCGGCGGGGATTCAGGAGCTAGTCTTCAGCGCTAGGAGAAGCGACCGATGAGTAATCCAAAGCACAAAACGAACTACGAGAAACAGGAGACAAAGGTTAGCACAGGGAATCTGGAATATCTGAGACACAGGAACGAGGAACTGTCGAAGGACAATGGACACAAAGCGTACCACAACGGTTTAACACTCCGGCGTCCTTCAGTTGACTGCAACCTGCTTTTAAGCTCCAGCCGGAGCTGCTGAAATGAGCTGCAGGTGTGCACCCCTGTCAACTACAGTCACCTGTGAGAGAAAAAGAGTAGAGAACAGGCCGTGCAGACAGCACAGCCTGCAGAATCCTGACAGACACATAAAATGCCTGGTAAAGTAATACTTTATAGTAGAGCACGGCAATAAAGCAATTTGAGTAATTCATTGGTAATAAATGTGCGCTTACAAATGAAATTACATACAATAAATTACCTATCAGGTGGTACATGGGGCCACCGATATTTAGGCTTTGTAACAAGATTTTTAAAGTCATCATATTTAGAGATTGTTAACATTAGTGTGAAATGATTGTTTTTTTTTCTGTCTTCATTTAAACATGTTTGCCCTTTTATACAAAACTGTAAATTATTTTTTTAAAATCTTTTTCATATATTTCTACATGAATATTTTTCATTATCAATGATGTCTTGCATTTTAAGGCATTTCTATGTTTAGTTAATAGTTTCTTAATAAAAATACTATGAGCTATGGTCAAGGTTTTATTGCTTATTTTAAAGAGTTAAATCTTGTGTTGAAACAGTTGCTTTCTTACATTTTTTTGACTTTTTATTTGTGTCGAGATAACTGGACACAAACTGTGAAGTTCTTCTCTTACAGAGCACATTTTCAAGACTCATTATCTTCAAAATAACAAAATAACAAGAGAAATAAAGAAACACCCTATGTCCAAGTAAAAACTGTAGGTATAAAATGGTTCACTTAGAATTACAGCAATGTAAGCAGGTCAGGGTGAAACCTAAAGAGCTGTGGATGAACTACAAGAACATACTGGTGGTTGTTGTTTGAATTGAGATAAAATACCCTGTATATAAATTGAACAAACTTCAATTCGATTACAGTTTATTGTGATCCTATTTCCATGTAGGTGTAAATGTACATTTACTTCATGCGATTTGATGGGGAGATTGATCTGATATAAATAACATTCAAAGTCCCTAAAAAGAAGCTTTAACTCAGCAGAAAAAAAACAGAAGGACAGTGACCTCTGGTGTTAAGAGGAGGAACTCCATCCTCATGAGAAGTTCCTGGTTTATCAGTGAAGGAGGAAGAGAAGCAGAGGTAGAAACGATCAGCAGCTCAGGATGAAGGTCTGTCACACTTTGATCTGCTTCTTCTTCCTCAGTGAGTACATTCTTTTATTTCTAGCAGTTTCTCTGACTTCCAGTTCTTCATCCTCACAGATCCTTTATGGTCCATCAGTGAGTTATTTAACTTGTTAAGTTTAGATGAACAAAACTGAGATAGAGCTCTGAGTCGATGTTTTGGAGGACTCATTTATGGAACTTTAAGGTTATTTTAAATTTTTTAGAAAAACACTTTTTACTTATTTTGTCACAAAGAGGAATATCAGAGCAACGGGGAACCACTGACTGCTGACAGAGACACAACAAAAGAAAATTAAGAACATGTCATTCCTCCTTTTAAATCCTCACAGTCTCTCTGAAAGTTTTTTTAAAACTAAACTCTGTTTGTTTATTCCTACAGATCTATCTCTTGCATCCTGTTGATTTTCTGGTAAAAATGCAGATGCTGTAATGCTCAGGATTTAAACTTTTTACACAAAAACCTAAAAGTTGAAATTTAAATGTAGTCGAAGAAACGATACAGTTACCTCCCTCAGAGCTCAGAACTTGTTATTTTGGAGAACTGTTGGTTTTCTAAAGCTAACAATATTTTAGCTTTAGAAACAGAGGAAACATTTTTTTTGTTTCACTGTGTTTAAAACACCCGAAGAGGAACATGGAAGCAGAAGTAATGGTCCGAGTGCTGCAACACCCAGAACCTCCTTAAAGACACAAAGCAGAGCAAATGTTTTATTTCTCCAAAACGTTACTTTGCAAACGTCTTCAGGGGAGATTTTATCAGCCGTCAGAAAGAAACCAGAAGGTTGTTGGTCTAAACCAGGCCAGCTGACAGCTTTGCTAGGGCCCGGGACAACACAGTCTTTTTGGGCTCCCCCTCTACACCTGCCACCACACACACACACACACACACACACACACACACACACACACACACACACACACACACACACACACACACACACACACACACACACACACACACACCAAAAAAAGTCAACTTAACTGTATACTTCATTTTCATATGCCTTTTATTTTATTCAAAAACCTGCTTTTTACAGATATTTTGTTTTTGTCCTCCAAACAAGTCTTAGATGACTTCACTTCCTAAATGTGGTTAGACCCTCTGAATCTGCTGGCGGTTCATTTGCCATCTCTGAGAAAAGCTTCCATTTAGCCATTAAACGCAAAACATTCACTCAATCAGAATCAGTCATTTTTTTTTTACCATAACGCGGGATCATTGAAATCGACGGTGTGATTCATCTCTGAGCCACTATGCTCAGACTCTCTGATCCCCCCCACCAGCACTGGCCCGTGCTCCGCCTCTCTGCCTGCTCGGACGCTTTTTTCTCTGCTCCCTGCTTGCTTGCATTTTCCTGCGTTTTACTTTTTATCTCCTTTTTATCTCTTTGCCAAAACCACGGAAAGTTGGATTTAGCTATTTTTATTTATTTTCTTTTTATTTATTTTTGATTTTGATTTTGCAAAGATGCCTACCTTCACCACAGTGGACCTTGACACGCTTCTACAAAAGATCGCCGTTATAGAACAGAAGATATGCCGACTCGAACTGAATTATGATGTAAACGGCGCGTATGGAAATGAAACAACCCTGCCTGCGACTCCAAACGGGGACCACCAGCCCAGCAACTCTCTGAACAAACAGATCCCTGAGGAAAATGAGAATCCCTGGATCACTCAGGGTGCAAGACCAAAGGATCAACGAACCCCACGCCTAGACAAAGAAAACTGGCCGAGACTACAGAGAGATGTCCCAGGACAAGTGAAACAACAGCGGGCTGTTCCCACAACAAATGATAGGAGTAAACCTGCTGGAAATGCTGGAATTCCTTTACGAAACAGATTCGCTCCGCTCCAAAATGTGACCCAGGAGAATCAGAGGTACGTCAACGACTTTCGCTCTAATACATCAGAGAAAAGACATGCCACGGGGCCAAGGACCCTGATTTTATGCAGTGGGTCTGTATGTGGGATTAAACATTTCTGTAACAAGAAAAACACAGAGGTGTTAATTTATAACAATTCGAACTATGGCCTGGTGTCTGATTTATTAGACATCCTTCCAAGGATCTTGAAAGAGCGCCCGACCTTGGAAAAACTCATAATACAAGCTGAAGCCCTGGGCGACATCACCCGGATAAGAAAATCAGAAGTATTGAAAGAGGATTACATTCGTCTGTTGAACTTAGTTCATGGCAAAAATGTCAAGGTGTTTCTCAGCGGCCCTTTCCCGCCCGTGGCTTGTGGAGACGAGATTTTTTCCCGAATTCTGATGCTAAACAAATGGCTGGAAAAAACATGCAAAGAAACAACTGTAACCTTCATAGACAACTTTAACATCTTCTGGGAAAGAAGACATCTGTTCAACAGAGATGGCTTCTCTCTAAATAGGTCAGGTGCAAAACGGCTGATTTCAAACATCTTCTATTCTGTGAACCATACGTCATCAGTTTTGTCCCAAAACAAAGAACATCCAGTGCCTAAACAAATGATAAGCCCAGTGCAGCCCGAACAAGCCAAGATAAAGATGGCCAGAAAGATGACACAGAAAGAGGCTACATCAGAGCTACAGGAGGATTCATCCCAGATCTCAGCAGGACAAAGAGAGGACCAAGAAAATCCATCGTCACGAACACCGATCCAGACTACACCCGCCTCGCCTTCTTCTCCACAAAGCCCAGAGGTTCCTTTCCTGGATTTTTCTCACACCATGAACAAAGTCCTTAAGATTGGTCTACGGTTGACATCCTCTCCACATATTAATTCTGAAAACCACAGTTCTGTGACTAAATCAGCATCTTCCAAAGGACGCAGAGGTCCAGATCCTCCTCCTCCTCTACATATCACAGAACATGCCTGTCCTGAAGACCTTCGCATAACATCCTTGTGATATGCAGCAGGCCCTGGCTGTACGTTTATCAGTCAAGACCGCCACCAGCATAAGCCTGGGCCTCCTGACGGAGAACATGGAATATCTGTTATGATACGTGGCAGAAATAAGAAAAGCAAAAGGAAAACAGACAGGAATAATCAGTCGTACTTAAAAGTCATAAACTGTCAGATGCAACCTGCCACAAAGACACCATCAACCACCAAATCATATAAACTGGGTTTATTAAACATTAGATCTCTGTCAGGAAAATCCCTTTTAATTAATGACTTCATTATTGACAATAATCTTGATGTTATGTTTTTAACAGAAACATGGTTACATGAATCTAATGAAGCAGCTATTCTGCTGGAGTCGACTCCTCCAAACTACAATTTTCTTTGTGAGAGCAGACAGCAAAGGAAAGGTGGAGGAGTAGCAACATTGTTTAATGATTCACTAAAGTGTAAAAAGGTGTTTTTGGGAAAATTTGACTCTTTTGAACATTTGGCTCTCCAGGTAAAGAGCCCGGTACGAACTATGTTTCTGAATGTTTACAGGCCTCCTAAGTCCACATCAAACTTTTTTAATGATTTCAGTGACCTCTTGTCTGTGATATGTGTTGATTATGACTTTTTAATTATTGTTGGAGACTTCAACTTTCACGTTGACAACCCTGAAGACAGAAGTGCAAAAGAACTGTGTGACACACTTAGAAACTTTGGTTTAACTCAGCATGTTAAACAGCCAACACACAAGCAGGGGCATATTTTAGACTTAATCATCACTAAAGGTCTAAACATTTCACAGGTCAATGTAACTGATGTTGCCTTATCCGATCACTTCTCCGTTACCTTTGAATGTATCATTACCAGTGACTCATTTAGCCAAAGGGACATCGTAAGAAAACGCACCTTTAAGGACAATGCCACAGAAAATTTTATTCAAGCTTACTCTGCTACCTCAACCTTGGGCTGCAACTCAGTAGATGAGCTAGTAGATAACTTTCATTCTAAAGTCTCAGACATCATTGACTGCATTGCTCCAGTTAAAGTGAAGGTTTTTTACGGGAAGAAAAAATCTCCTTGGAGAAATGCTCCATCAGTTAGAAGTGAAAAAAGGGAATGTCGCAAAGCTGAACGCAGGTGGAGAAAGAATAGACTCCTGGTTCACTATGACATCTATAAAGAGAGACTTAACAGATATAACTTACAACTGAAAAATGCAAGAGAATCTTTCTTCTCTGAGATCATTAAGAAAAACATTAATAACGCTCGTGTCTTATTTGCCACAGTCGACAGATTAACAAATCCTCCTGTGTCCGTGGCTTCAGAACTCCACTCCACCAGGGCCTGCAACGAATTTGCTAACTTCTTTACTGAGAAAATCCTAAAAATTAGAGGATCAGTTTGTACATCCACACCAGCTCCAGAACCAAAGCGGTACTCAGCTGGAACTTATACTGACAAAATGTCCCAATTCAGCCAAATAAACTACAAAAGCTTAGAGCAGATCATTCAGCAGCTAAGTTCCTCTTCATGCTGTCTTGATGTTCTCCCCACAGCTTTCTTTAAAAAAGTTTTACCTGTCATAATGTCTGATTTGACTCAGATAATAAACACGTCCCTCCTGTCAGGTGTTTTCCCCCAGTCCCTAAAAACAGCAATTATCAAACCACTGCTGAAAAAGAATAATTTAGACAAACTTCTACTCCAGAACTACAGGCCCATCTCAAACCTCCCCTTTATCAGTAAGATTATTGAAAAAGCTGTATTTCAACAATTAAACACCTTCTTAACAACGACCAGCCGATTTGACGTTTTCCAGTCAGGTTTCCGTGCTCACCACAGTACAGAGACCGCCCTGATCAAGGTGTTTAATGACATCCATATAAATACAGACTGTGGAAGAACCACCGTGCTGGTACTATTGGACCTTAGTGCAGCATTTGATACTGTCGATCACTCCATTCTGTTAGAACGCCTGGAGAACTGGGTCGGCCTCTCTGGTACAGCTCTCAACTGGTTTAAATCCTACTTAAAGGACAGGGACTTTTTTGTGTCAGTAGGTAACTTTACATCAGAGATGACAAAATCCCATTTGGGGTTCCCCAAGGGTCCATTCTGGGTCCCCTCCTTTTCAATATCTACATGCTCCCTCTAGCCCAGATAATAAAAAATAACAACATCAGCTACCATAACTATGCAGACGACACACAGCTCTACATCACCATGTCACCAGGTGACTATGAACCAATTCAGGAACTGAGTAAATGCCTAGAAGAAACCAATGCATGGATGTGCCAAAATTTTCTCCAATTGAATAAAAACAAAACTGAAGTAATAATATTTGGACCAATAGAGGAAAGATCAAAAGTTAGCACACAGCTTCAGTCGCTTCAGCTAAAAACCACTAATCAGGCCCGCAACCTGGGTGTAGTGATGGACTCAGACCTGAACCTTCAAAAGCATCTAAAGACAGTTACAAGGTCGGCTTTCTATCACTTGAAGAACATTTCTAGGATTAAAGGACTGATGTCTCAGCAGGATCTAGAAAAACTAATCCATGCGTTTATTTTTAGTCGAATTGATTACTGCAACGGTGTTTTTACAGGTCTGCCTAAAAAGTGGATCAGACAGCTGCAGCTCATCCAGAACGCTGCTGCCCGCGTCCTCACTAAGACTAAGAAAGTAGAGCACATAACCCCAGTTCTAAAGTCCTTACACTGGCTCCCTATATCTCAGAGAATAGACTTTAAAATACTTCTGTTAGTCTATAAATCCTTAAATGGCTTAGCTCCTAAATACATCACAGACTTGTTATCAGCGTATAAACCATCCAGACCATTAAGGTCTTCTGGCTCCAGCCTACTCTGCATACCTAGAACCAGAACTAAACACGGAGAAGCAGCATTTAGTTCCTATGCTCCAATTATCTGGAACAAACTTCCAGAAAACTGTAAAAGTGCGGAAAGCCTGAGTTCTTTTAAATCAAGATTAAAAACACATTTGTTTAAAATTGCCTTCAACTGTCCTAGTTAACTGAATCACCACTTTTTTGTTCTATTTTCTTTCTATATTTTATTCCTACTTGCTCTATTCTGTTTTATTTTGCTATATTTTAATCATGTAAAGCACTTTGCATTGTCTTTGTACTGAATTGTGCTATATAAATAAATTTGCCTTGCCTTGCCTTGCCTTGCCTTGCCTTGCCTTGCCTTGCCTTGCATTGCCTTTGCCTTGTCTCTGCTATCGCTAGGGATGGCTCTCTCTGCCTCTCTCTGCCCCCCCACCCCCACCCCGAAGCCACATGTTGCGATGGCTGAACTGCTACGTTATCCTCCTTTCTCTCTGTCCACCAAGCTCCCCGCCTCAGCTGGCTCTTTCAGACTGAACCTGGACCTCTGCCCTCTCTCTGCTTTCTGCTCTTTTGGCGCTAAACTCAAGTATTTCTGTAAAAGAAAAGGTGTTTTCCCCCTTACACTAGCTAGCGGATGCTATACTTTAAAACCACACGATAAACGCATCGCTTCTTACCTGCGGCTCTGGATGGGCATCAATCCTCTGCAATTCCTGTTCCTGAGTAGTCCTCAGTTTTAAAAAAATATTTACTCATAAAATCTCTCAAGCCTTCAGCCAGCCGTCCTAATGGTCAAACCATTTCATGTTGGGGTGGGGGGTGTTCTAATGGCCCCTTATTTAAAGAAAACATATTACATATACGTAATACAGATATATATGTATATATTTAGTTACCTTAATATTAAATATTTTTCACACAAATATTTTCTGAAAAATTACTTTTCCTGTATTTTAATGGGCAGAGTGTTAAGTTTTTTTTCCCCCCCCCCCCCCCTCCCCCCGTCCTGGGTCCAAGACAAATGTGTGTGTGTGTGTGTGTGTGTGTGTGTGTGTGTGTGTGTGTCCCCCCCCCCCCGTCAGCGGACGTGGTCTAAACACTAATTTAGAGAATTATGCAGAACTGGTTTGAGACTGGGTGGAATTTTAATTTATTGTAATGTATTCTGGTTTATTTAGAACTGTAGGAGGTATTTCTCTGCTATTGATTATTTTATGAATGTGTTTCTTTTCTAGATGATTGACCTCTAGTCAGTATTTTTGTTTAATTATAGTTATGTAGAATGAATTAGTTTAGTGACTTGTTTAGTTTATATGCTTGTTTTGTTAAGTGCATGGGTATTTTGGGTTAAAGGTGTAGGCTTTAGGTGCATCAGCAGGCGGTGGTCATTTATTGTTGTTTTTTTTACCGGTCAATCATTTTTATCTTGAGTGAAGATGGCAGTCTTTCAGGCAATCAGACCATCATGGAGGAGCCAGAGCAGCAAAGGCAGCAAGTAATCCTGTGACATGTACCTTGTTGTTTTCCTGCCATCTTGGAATAAACCCACCACAGAACTGCGTAAACCACAAACCCATGACGGATCTAATGACTATTTCAGTTACATTTTCCTTGTGTTTGGCCACTCAAATTTTTTTTCTGGTTTGGTTTTTATGGACAAATAGTAATTACAATAACTGCATTGCAATTATATCTTGTTATGCAATGATATTAACTATTGACTCTTTATCTCAGCTGCTCTGCAGGATGGAGAAACTGTGGAAACCTACACAGTAAAGGAAGGAGGAAGCATCACTATTACATGTAAATTTGGTTACTATGGAAGCAGGAGGTTCTTCTGTAAGGAAATCTGTGAAGGAAGAAACATTCTCATTGAAACAACTAAAGAGAGAGCTCAGAGCGGCAGATACAGGATTAAATATGAAGATGGAGGTTCTCTGTACTATGATTATCTTCATGTGAGCATCACAGAGCTGAAAACGTCAGATTCAGGACGGTATCGGTGTCGCTCTGATACATGGAAAGGAACTAAATATGCTGATTTTTATCTCGATGTGACTGAAGGTGAGTTTTCTGGGTTTAAACATTTCTTCAGATCTACTTTAAAAGACCAACATGTTTAAATTGTGACTCATGAAGACCCACATAGACAATAAAAACGAGACCAACATCAGTGTTAGCCTCTAATATGATTTTGTTTTAACCCACATCCTGAGATTCTTCAGAACCAAAATGGACTCTGGGACCTTTTATAAAACCAACTTTTCTCCCAGCAGCCTCCACAGCAACACCACCACCACCACAGAGTCTGAGTTCCACACCTTCTCCATCCTCCTCTGAAACCAGCAAACTCCCAGAGGAACCAGCTGCAGCTTCAGGTACATCATCTGTTCATGTTTGGAGACGTTCAGGTGATGTTTTGGGTCAATTAAAGTACAACTTTGTTCCTCAGTGAGGTCAGACCTGTTTAAGGAATAATTGTTGGAAATAAAGTGTCCAGAGTTAAAATTTAACAAGTTTACATCTTTGTAGATAATGGAACTAAAATTACTTTCAATTAATGAAAACATTATGTGAGGGGTATTTGGACTCAGAACATGATTTGATTCAGATTTAACGAAGTAGTCAAAAGGGTCTAGTGTTGAATTATTGGTGGATCAATGGCTGACAGGCAGACAGAGCAGGAATCATGAAGCACCAGGAGGACAAGGAGAAGTAGAAAGAACTGAGATGTTGGACACAAAGAGTAAAATCATCACAGAGCTCTAAGAAACCATAGTTTACTGGACCGGCACCACACTGTGATGATAAGTGGATAAAACCCAATAAAGCCTGGAGCGTCTCATCACTGCAGAACGTTCTGAAGGTCTTTAAAACAACAAAAGCTGTGTGCTCTGAAAGTAATTAAATTCGATTCAATTGTATTTATATAGAGCCAATTCATGCAACATATCATGTCAAGGCACTTTCCAAAGTAAAATTCAATCAGATTGTACAGATTGGTAAAAAAAATTCCTATATAAGGGAGAGAAACCTTTTGGTTATTATCAGCAGCTGATGAAGGAAGAACATTAATACACTTGGTATTTGTGGAACATAAGAGTTTCTGTAATAAACTAAATAAACTCAGCTGTAAACATCCCTGCAGGTCTGCTGCTTTATGTGGGTCTGGCGCTGGTCATCCTGATCCTCCTGTTAGCTGCAGCTCTGCTGATTTTCTTCAAGAGGAAAATCTTCGGTCGACAGAAAGGTGAGTTACACGATAAGGAGACAGTATTACCTACTACTATAAACTAGAAGTTTTTTCACACACTTGACAGTTATCCTAATCTCTCTTTGGAAATGACAACCATCTCCACCAAAAGTAATACCAATTTATCAACAGTATTATTAAAAAATTACAGTTCTCCGTTTCTTATTAAATTTTCCTATAAAATGGTATGTTGAAATCATTTAGACTTAAACTCTTAATGTCTTTATTTTATTACAGCCAATCAAGCCCTTCTTTTAATTTCTGATCAGCTCTATTAAGTTTTCCGCTTTTAACAATTTATTTTTGTTGACGAGCTCCAAGTCTTTGAGGTTGGAAGGCCTCCTTACCATCACCCTAATCTTTAGCTCCCTCCAGATTCTGGACCGCTACAAAATGTTAATGTTACTTCCAGTCAGAGTGTGAAAAATTCTTGGCTTAACTGATAATAAACAATTCATATTTATAGTCAATCTTAGCAACTTTTATACTGAAAGTTAAATAATATTGATAAATATATTCAATAAAGCTAACCAATAGAAATTACTTTATCCTGAGAAGGTGCTGTGAGTGTCGGTGGAGAAAAACCTGTGTATTATAAATTACTTTTCATCTTCTTTTTTTATTTTACAGATTCATTTTATAATCTAAGAATAATCATGATCATAAACAATCCATACCTTTCATGCTGTGCTGATGTCAAATATTATTATTATAAATGTGAATACAGTTTTTTATTCTTTTTTTTAACTTGGAGGTATGAAACAAACAACCAAACAAACAAAGATTTAGATTTAAAGTTATTTTAATTCTCTTTGGAAGTTACAGTCATCCACCCAGTAACAATCTACTAGGTGTATCATGAAAAAAAAACAACTAAACTAAATTTCTTTAACCTCGATGACAAATTCTCACAGTATTTGTGTGTTCACAAATGCATGAGATAATGCACAGAACTAGAGTGCTGCTATACATTATCAATCTGGCTGGTCATGTTAAAACTAATCTAAGTTTCTTTTGAAATTTTATTATAAAAAATGGGCTATTAAATACTATTTATACATAAACTCTTTGTGTCTTTATTTTCATTACAGCAACAAAAACCCTTCTTTTAATTACTGACCAGCTTTATTAAGTTTTCCGTTGATATTAAAACAGTTTATCTCTAGCGATGAGCTCCAAGTCTTTGAGGTTGGATGGCCTCCTTACCATCACCCTAATCTCTAGCTCCCTCCAGAATCTGGGACGATCAGGTGAAAAGAAACATGTTGGTGAAATTAAAAGATTACTTTCAGTCTAAATCTGCCAGGAGTGAATATGAACAATTCATGTTTATAGTCAATATTAGCAACTTGCATAGTGAACGTTAAATTATATTAATGAATATATTAAATAAAGCCAATAGAAATGACTTTATCCTGAGGAGGTGCTGTGAGTGACGATCGAGAACAACTTGCTTATTTTTACCTGAGCCAGTTTTCATCTTCTTTTCTTATTTTACATGTTCACTGTTTTTTTGCTAAATGTAATCATGAGCATAAACAATGCATACCTTTCATGCTGTGCAGATGTCAAATATTGTATAAACCCAGGATTCTCAGTGCATCCTCCATTAGACTGTAGCTGGATCAGGTTCCTTCTGACTGAAGGACACAACAGTTTGAAGGTCCAGAAGAGAACTGGAGCTCAGCTTTTACTGGAGAGACTTGAAGCAGACGAACGTTTCAACAGCGACTGTTGCTGCATCTTTTCTGTCACTGATGCAGACAGAGTTAGTGTGGAAACATTAGTCTGCTATAAGTTTGCACAACACATTTCATAACTGATCACTGAGCTCATCCTCTCTTTTTATTGTGAAACATGAAATGTTCTGGAGGAGCTGAAGTACAGGTCATGAGAAGCTCAATAGGAACCTGCTTTTATTTTTACCTGATGTCAGTGATCGGAATCTGAAACCCTTCATCTTATGCTGATCTACATCAAACTGCATTATGACTTCCACTTTAACAGGAGCTGAAGCCAGTAATGCAGAATTTACTCAGCCAGAAGGCTTTTCTAATTTAAATTAGAAAAAATTAAATTGCTTTAAATTAGATAATACATCCTCACATCAACTGAACTGCATGTTTTTCAGGTTCTCCAGAAGAAACATATTACAGTAACGTCTCCAAGGTAAGTAAGGAGGGAAGTGAGGACGGAATTAAGGAAAGAAGGAGTTACGGAAGGAAGAAAAGAGGGAAAATTAAAGTGTAACTCGCCCCGCTACCAAAGCTTAACTCAGCCCAATCTTATACTTGCAGCTGAGATGCTGACACGTCACTTTCTCCAAATGATGTCACATTTTTTAAAATCAATTGCTATATTGATTTAAAATTCAATGCAAGATCGCTGTTAGACCATAGGAGGACGCCACACTGACGGTTTTAGAAACAAAAGCAGGATTTAAACGAATATGCAGTAAATTGTCAACATAATCGGCAGGATATGTAGACAGCAGTATAAAAACACCATGTTAACAGTTTATTAGCATAAAAAATATGATTTTGGGGGTGAGTTACCCTTTAAATAAAATTAATGAAAGGAAAGGGAAAGGAGGAAACAAAAAACCAAGGAAGGAAGGAAGGAAGGAAGAATAAGGAAAATGAGCACTGCTCATAAATCAACATCTATACTAACATTTAAATTAATAACAGATTTTTTCAAGTTTCTGATAGTTTAGCTAATCACTATATTCTGCTTTGCATGTGGGGAAATAAAAAAAAAACATAAAAGTGCAAACAAAAACTTTCTGCTTGTTTCCTTCCAGGCTAAAGAAGACGAAGTAGAGTACTCTGAGGTTCATCTGTTGAACGATACCACTACTTTGTCCAACAGCGCCCCCTGTGGTCACGCAGATAAAGTCATCTACTCTGAGCTTCAGCAAGCTGTGAGCTCTGCAAACCAAAGTGATGATTCTGCTCTTTATTCCAACATTACTTTACAGCAGTAGCTTTGCTGTGGATCTGCTGTTTGTGGTCATCAGAGAAACTCATTAAGTAATCAGGTCTGAGCTTAAGAATAATAATCATCATTACTGTCATTTCAACATACAATCCAATGAAACGTGTCCTCTGCATTTAACCCATCCCTCAGGGAGCAGTGGGGCTGCCACTGTGTGGCGCTCAGCGTGCATTCTGGGGCGAAGGACCTTGCTCAGGGACCCAAAGTCGTAGTCTGTGGGAGTCCAACCAGCAACCTTACAGTCTCTACAAGATGCACACACCCTGCCGTCTAACCACCAGGCCACCACTCCTTCACTTCAACATAAAGTTAGCTTTACTACTGTTTGGATTTCTCTAAACTAGTAATCATGATTAATACATTTATTTATGAGTCTCATTAATGTCTCAATCAACGTCTGTCAGAATTTGTTCATGAATATTACAGACCTGACCACCATGATCTAATCAAAAATGTTTCTCAGCCCTGGTCCTCAGGTCCACTGTCCTGCATAGAAAAGTTGTGATGACCTCAGAGGTTTGTCAGAAACTCATTATAACTTGATAATCAGCCTCCAGGTTGAATCAGGTGTGTTAGAACCAGAGGTGGCTAGAGCAGCCAACAATGTTACATGAAGAAAACTTGTTAATAAGGTGCTACGGGTTTTATATTTCATTTCAAAATTATTTGTATACTTAAAAATAACCAGAACAAAGAAGCTTGTGTAACAATAAGTTTGACTTTAAAATGAACTGTACTGGTTTTATATTTCATTTGAAAATTATTTATGTACTTAGAAATAATATATTAAAACAATGAAATATGACCTTAACAAAAACTGTATGTGTGTTTCTGTGTTTTGTGCATTTTAGTTAAAACACATTTGTTCTTCATTCAGTGAAAAAACTAGAGGAGGTAGAGCAGCCAGGAGTTTTACTCAAGTAAGAGTAGCTCTACTTTAAAATAATGTTGTTCAAGTAAAAGTAAAAAGTACAGGGCAGTAAAAATACTCCTAGAAGTACATTTATTTTGTAAAGGTACTCAGATAAATTAACTGAGTAAATGTAACTAGTTACTGCCCTCTTCTGGTTAAAGTCTAAGTTACAGAGCAGCAGGTGTTTTTTTTTTGTTTTTTTTACTGCAGGGAAAGTTGAAAGCTGTTGAAAGTTGAAAGCCACCATGTTGTTGGTACAAGAGATTAAATAAACTGAAATACATTTTTATTTTTTCATTATCTCTACACCTCTAATAGTATTGTTACAGTTGATATTTTAGGCTAAATGATGCCTCTGCTTTGTGAGGTCTTTGCTTTTTGCTACTCTAGAAGAACCAACGATATGTTTGTGAACGCTATCATGTTTAGTAAAGCTAAATGCTAACATGCTGCTGTTTTGTTAGTCCACCAGTTTATAGACATTTTAATAATCATAATAATACATTTTATTTAAAAGCGCCTTTTAGAGAACTCCAGGACACTGTACAGAACCAACAGAGTAACAACAATAAGTCTTGATAAAAATGCAAACATTAAAAAGTTACATTGAACAGGTATTTACAGCAAGGAGGCTTTATTGAACAGATGAGTTTTGAGTTTAGACCTGAGAAATAGTCTCAGTATTGCAGATGTCTAGAAGGAGAGAGTCCCAGAGTTTGGGAGCAGAACAGGAGAAAGCTCTGCTCCCCATGGTGCCGAGGAGGGAAGGAGGAACAGTGAAGTAAACAAAGAGGAGGATCTGAGGGTGCAGGAGTAGAAATGATAAAGAGATCACAGGTAGGAGGAGTGAAGTTGTGGATGGTCGTGATTGTGTCCAGAAGGATTTTAAAGTATTTTCTGAATCTAACAGGAAGCCAGTGGAGCTGCTGTAGGATCGGGGTGATGTGATGAAATGAGGGTTTTTGGGAATAATGTGAGCAGCTGAATTCTGAACCACTTGAAGCTTTTGGAGAGATTTTGGAGGAAGACCAAAGAGAAGAGATCTACATTAGTCGATGCTGGAGGTGACAAGGCTGTGGATAAGAATTGATGCTGAGTGCAGGAAAACGGAGGGATGAAGATGATTAATGTTATGTAAATGAAAACATTCAGACCGAGTGATGTTACTGATGTGAGAGGTGAAGGAGAGAGTGCTATTGAGGAAGACACTCAGAGTCTTGAGCTGTGATGAAGGGGAGACCGTGTAATCTTTTATTTTTGTTCATCTATCGTTGATACAAAGTGAAGCGTCAGACATATTTAGGTAAAATTTACCATAAATGATTGAGATCATTTCAGGTTGTTCAGTGTTACGGCTGCAGTGGGTCTCTGCCTTTTTTTCCTTGTAGGGTTCGGGAGACATGCCTTCTGCAGGTGTTATGTTTTGCCCACTGCATTAAAGCTGCAATGCATGCAGCAGAGAGGGGGGGGGGGGGGGGGGGGGGACTCTTAACCTCCTCAGACCCAATTTGGTTTGGTTTATATCTTATGGTTGGGTTTTGTTAGTTGCATTTGTTTGTTGCATTTGCTTATTTCTGGTTAGTTATGGGTTTTGCATTAAACTATTTTGGTGTCTTATTTCAGATATTTATTTTTCAGGTTTTATTTCTTTAGTATAATTTAATAAATTACATTTTCATTTAATCAGAAAATCTTTGTGTGGTCTCCTTTAATGTTACACCACCAAACGGGCCTGTTGGACGTAAGATCAGCTAATGTCATAATTTAATAGATCTTTCTTTAAGGAATTGCAGTTCCCTCTTTATGGTTTCAGAAAGGTTTAAAATGTATTATGTGCCTAGATAATAACAACAAACAACAACAAAAGAGCTGTTCTTGCTATATTTATGTATGTACAATTATAGCAATAAAAAAACATTAATTTGATAATTCAAAGAAAAGATAACGGCACATGTTCTCAAAGTGTCAAGAAAAACAGAAAAAGAAAAACATTACATTTCCTCTAAATTTGTTATAAAATCAAACATCATGCAGAGGAAACTGTAGTTTAGCTCCTCTGCAGGTTGGAGGAAAATGTTTCAGATATTTCATAATAAAACAAGTTCAGCTCATCATTTGGTCTAAATTGTGCAACATATGTTCATCCTGATTACTGCGGACTGAATGTGTTTATCTGAAATTGGCAGTTAAAACACAAACTAGCCGTGTTTCCTACCTGTAAATACTGTTGTGACGTCACTATGGTCGTTTAGTCAGGAAGGTTTATCAGGTATCTAAAAAAAAAACCTGACAGTTTGAAGGTCAGTGTGATGTTTTCTGTGTTGATGCTGCATCTTATTTTACTTCTCAGCAGATTTGAGCTTCTGGTGAAAACATCAGGATCTGATTAAAGTTAAAATCTCCTCTGCAGAACTTATAAAACCAAAAGTATTTAAAGGCTTAAAAAGAAGCTTTAACTCAACAGTTAAAACCGAAGTAGAGTGACCTCTGGTGGTCAGAGGAGGAACTCCATCCTTCAGAGAAGTTCCTGTTTTATCAGTGAAGGAGGAAGAGAAGCAGAGTTAGAAACGATCAGCAGCTCAGGATGAAGGTCTGTCACACTTTGATCTGCTTCTTCTTCCTCAGTGAGTACATTCTTTTGTTTCTAGCAGTTTCTCTGACCTCCAGTTCTTCATCCTTTCAGATTCTTTATAGTTTATCGGTGAGTTTCTATCTGTTTACCAGTATCCTTTTTCACTGAGAACAAAAGTTATCATACATCCTTTGCCCTCTTTCTCAGAAATCATGTTCTGTGTTTTAAACTTCAAATTTGACTTGTTGTTTTTGTATTTCGTCATAAAAACAGAAACATTGCCACTAAAAACGGGTTAAAATGGCAGATTTAGATAACATAATGTACATTTACCTCTTATAGAGCGCTGAGTCTGTTGATTTAGAGAACTTGTAGTTTTCTACGACTCTTCGATTAGTCAAAGAAACAGAGAAAACGACTCTTTGCTTCATAGATTTAAAGCAGCTAAAGAGGAGCATCTACAGAAACCACTGAGTGCTAAAATACCCAAAACTTTGTCACAGACACAGTGATAAAATCTGCAGAACAGAGCTGTGTTCTACAGAGATAGAAAAACATGAAAAACTAAATCATGTTAACTTTTCAGCTATTCCTCCAAGCTTTGATCTGCTCCTCAGTTGGAGATTTAACCAGGAGGAACAAATAAATCAGAGGGTTGTGCAGCTAAATAGATGTTTAGAGGATTTAGTAGAATCAGCTGAAAATTATGAAATCTATCTACATTTATTCTTACACATTCAGTTGAATTTATAGATATATTTTCTCTTCACGCTGCTGAATCTCACATTAACTACTGACTGTTTATCTTCTCAGCAGCTCTGCAGGATGGAGACACTGGAGAACCTCGTTGGGGAGAAGAAGGAACCAACATCACAGTTAGATGTTCATTCAGCTTCTCTGGAAGCAGGAGGTTCTTCTGCAGGGAAACCTGTGAAGGAGAAAATATCCTCATTGAAACAACAGAAGAGAGAGCTAAGAGAGGAAGATACAGCATTCAGTATGAAAAAAACAATGTTTGGTCATCTGATATAATGAATGTGAGCATCACAGGACTGAAAAAGTCAGACTCAGGACGGTACCGGTGTGGCTTGGATAGAACGTGGCTTCCAACTCGACATGATGATTTTGATCTTATCGTGACTGAAGGTGAGTTTTCTCCTGAAAATCTTCCTTCATATCTCTGAAAGAAAACTCTGCTCACTGACAGCTTGTTCTGATCCAAATAACCTCAGACAGGAAACTGGGTTTAAATAGTTCTGATGGTTTTAACTGATCTAAATTATCCAAAATGTTCAAACTGTGATTCACAAAGAAAAATATCATCACTGGTGTCATGAATATGAACAATTATGGTCAGCTTTAAACTCTGTGATTCTGTTTAATTGTTCACAGCTTCAAACTCCTCAGAACCAGACTGGACTCCATCAACTTCTCCATCAACATTTCTGTCATCAGCTTCTCTAACAACAACAACTTTTACACAAAGGCTGAGTTCCTCCTCTTCTTCCTCATCTACAACCAGAACATCAACTGGACCCAAAGGTACAGTTTCTCTTCATGTGTTTATGATGTTGGTTTTTTATAGTGAATGTGTTCATAATTCTTCATATTTCTTTAAATCCAACAATGTTGATAAAACTGTCAGAAGGCCACACTATTGGATTTATTTTAGGTAACAGAATTCCAGACACTAAATGTAGCCACAATGGTTCTGTAATATTCTACTTGGGTTTAATGTGAAGGTTTCTGTGACTCAGAAGCAGAACATAAAGATGAAAATCTAAGACAAAATCAAAAAAATTAAAACATCCCAGATGCTGTAACTCATAATCCAGCCTCTGTGACATAACAAGGTCACATTATTGTGGATGGAGTGTTTTTTCCATGCTTAC
Organism: Fundulus heteroclitus; assembly: GCF_011125445.2. Taxonomy (NCBI): domain Eukaryota; kingdom Metazoa; phylum Chordata; class Actinopteri; order Cyprinodontiformes; family Fundulidae; genus Fundulus; species Fundulus heteroclitus. Next base: position 36,715,295 of record NC_046361.1, on the reverse strand, counting down.
AGGTTTACGTTATATATAATGTGAACTCAGTTCTTAACATCCCTGCAGATCTGCTGCTGTATGTGGTTCTGATTCTCGCCACGCTGATTTTCATGTTGGCAGCAGCTCTGCTGATTTTCTTCAGGAGGAACCGCTTCAGTCGACAGAAAAGTGAGTTACAAGATAAACTCTGCTTTGTTTCCATCACTAGCAGAAAAGGATCCATATCATGCTGAAACTAAAGCCACCTTTAAGCAGTCTAGTTCACTTTTTTTAACCAAAATTGCAGTTTTTATAGATACTTTACCAACAGACCGTAACCATGTCTCCAGTTGTGGTGATTGTGCATGTACACAGTTGATTGAAATCTAAATAAAGTCAATAAGTATAAGCTGTGGGCTGGAAAATATCTTCATTGTTGTAGAAAAAAGAAAATATTACATAAAAGCAGGATTTTTTTTGTGCATCATTCTGAATACTTACTGTAACCTAATAATTTTGACTGATGTGGAAAGTAGGTGTCAAAACATCAGCCTGCCTCAAATTTACACAGTAAAAGCTAAAAATTGATCAATGAACTTCAGTTGCCCTTTGAATAGGCCCATTTGAAATATTTGAGATCTACTTGAATTTTTAAAGTTAATGAACTCAGGAAGGACTTAGTTTTTATGTTATTGTTGTTAATGTGAGTTCAGCAATCAGCACTTCTAAAGTTTTCTGTATCTCTGTTGGTGGATGTGTCTGAAAGGTAAAGTTCACACCTTAACAGATTGATGACAGCGCAGGAGTTGCTGAGCCAAACCTTATTTTAAAATGAATGATTGAGCTTTAAAAAGCACTAAATGATCAATAAATCCAAGCAGTAAACTCCAGAATCTGACTAAATCACTTAGAAAAACTGCTTTTTTCCTGGTTCTTAAAAAGTCGCCTACCTAGATTTTCATGTCTAGTTACAAATAAAAGTTAATCTGGGACCATCTAAAATATTAATGTCTTAATGACCGCAATAGGACGTTGGTGTGAACTCCTGTTTATATGCACTCAAATGCCAAACTTATTTGCTCGTCTGCCTTTAATATGAACTTCAGTGGCATTCCATAGCAAAATTGTGGTTTAAAAACGTTTACCATTATTTTTTCAAAAGTGTGTTTATGTAAATATCTCACCGTACTTCCAGAAGAACATTTGTGAGGTCAGACAATAATGTTAGATGAGAGCCTGGCTCCCATACTCCCCCTAACACGTTTAAAATGTCTTCCATCAGGCTGAGATTAAGACTCTGTTCAGAAAAGTCAGGTTCTTTGATACCAAACTCACTCATCAACGTCTTTATTGACCTCACTCTCTAGTCTGCTGTTAAGTCATGTTTTAACATAAATGGTGTGGATCCTCAAACGGTTCCCACAAAGTTGGGAGCTTCAATTCAATTCAATTCAATTTTATTTATATAGCGCCAAATCATGAAACATGTCATCTCAAGGCACTTTACAAAGTCAAGTTCAATCATATTATACAGATTGGGTCAGATTATACAGATTGGTCAAAAATGTCCTATATAAGGAAACCAGTTGATTGCATCAAAGTCCCGACAAGCAGCTTTCACTCCTGGGGAACCGTAGAGCCACAGGAAGAGTCATCTGCATTGTACATGGCTTTGCTGCAATCCCTCATACTGAGCAAGCATGAAGCGACAGTGGGAAGAAAAACCACCCATTAACGGGAAAAAAAACCTCCGGCAGAACCGGGCTCAGTATGAACGGTCATCTGCCTCGACCGACTGGGGTTACAGAAGACAGAACAGAGACACAACAAGAGAAACAAAAAGCACAGAAGCACACATTGATCTAGTAATCTGTTCTACATTAGATGGTAGTAGCGGGTGAGCCGTCTTCTCTGGATGATGTCACAGTTAACAGAACGCCAGACCAGGTGTACCTACTATGAAGAGAAAAGAGAGAGAACAGAAAGTTAAAGCAGAAATGACAACACATAATGCATAATTGAAGAACAGTAGAACTCAATATAGTGAGAAAATTAGATCCTGATATACTCCAGTAACCTAAGCCTATAGCAGTAAAACTATAAAGGTAGCTGAGAGTAACATGAGCCACTAGTTATAATTTTTGTCAAAAAGAAAAGTTTTAAGCCTAGTCTTAAAAGTAGACAGGGTGTCTGCCTCACGGACCAAAACTGGGAGTTGGTTCCACAGGAGAGGAGCCTGATAGCTAAAGGATCTGCCTCCCATTCTACTTTTAGAGACTCTAGGAACCACCAGCAGACCTGCGGTCTGAGAGCGAAGTGCTCTGTTAGGAACATACGGGGTAATCAGAGCTCTGATATATGATGGAGCTTGATTATTAAGGGCTTTATACGTTAGAAGAAGAATTTTAAATTCTATTCTTGATTTAACAGGAAGCCAATGAAGGGAAGCTAAAATTGGAGAAATATGATCCCTCTTGTTGATTTTCATCAGAACTCTTGCTGCAGCATTTTGGATCAGCTGAAGGCTTTGAACTGCATTTTGTGGACTTCCTGATAGTAAAGAATTACAATAGTCCAGCCTTGAAGTAACAAATGCATGGACCAGTTTTTCAGCATCACTCCTGGACAGAATGTTTCTAATTTTGGCGATATTCCGGAGGTGAAAAAAGGAAACTCTGGAAACCTGTTTAATATGGGATTTAAATGACATGTCTTGGTCAAAAATAACACCAAGATTTTTTACTTTATTACCAGAGGCCAGTTTAATGCCACCCAGATTAAGTGATTGGTTAAGAAGTTTATTTTTTGAGGACTCTGGCCCAAAGATTAAAACTTCGGTCTTGTCAGAATTTAGATGCAGGAAATTTAAAGTCATCCAGCTTTTGATGTCATCAAGACATGACTGCAGTCGAAGTAATTGATTGGATTCATCAGGATTTATGGATAAATATAACTGAGTATCATCAGCATAACAGTGGAAATTAATCCCATGCTGTCTGATAATTTTGCCTATCGGAAGCATATATATAGTAAAGAGAATTGGTCCAAGGACTGAACCCTGTGGTACTCCACAGGTGACCCTAGAGTTTGAGGAAGATTTATTATTAACATGAACAAATTGGAATCTGTCTGACAGATAAGATTTAAACCAGCCTAATGCTTTCCCCTTAATCCCTACAGTATGTTCAAGTCTTTGTAGGAGAATATTGTGATCAACTGTATCAAACGCAGCACTGAGATCTAACAGGACAAGTATAGACACAAGTCCATTATCTGAGGCCATGAGAATATCATTAGTGACCTTCACCAGAGCTGTTTCAGTGCTATGATGAGCTCTGAAGCCTGACTGAAACTCCTCAAGTAGGCCATTACTTTGTAAATGTTCACAAAGTTGATTAGCAACTACTTTCTCAAGAATTTTAGATAAGAAAAGAAGATTAGATATAGGTCTGTAATTTACTAACTCATCTTGATCAAGGGAAGGTTTCTTAAGTAAAGGTTTAATAACAGCTACTTTCAAAACCTGTGGTACATATCCATTTACTAAGGATAGATTAATCATGTCTAAAATAGTGCCACTGATCAAAGGGAATATGTCCTTAAACAACTTGGTTGGGATTGGGTCTAACATACAGGTAGAAGGTTTAGATGAAGCTAAAATTTTAGATAGCTCAGAAAGCTCTACTGCTTCTAAACAGTTCAAACACTGCGCAGATTCTAAAGATTCCTCCAATGCTGCCTCACTTACTGAGGACGAGGTAATCATGTTTGGGAGGATGCCAATTATTTTATTTTTAATGGCATCAATTTTATTTATGAAGAATCCCATAAAATCATTACTACTGAGAGCTAAGGGAATGGATGGATCAACAGAGCTGTGGCTCTGGGTAAGTTTGGCAACTGTACTAAAGAGAAATCTAGGATTATTTTTATTCTCTTCAATTAATGATGAAAAATATGCTGCTCTAACTCTGCGGAGGGTCTTGTTATACAACAATAGTCTGTCCCTCCAGATTAAGTAGGATTCCTCTTGGTGTGTAGAGCGCCATTTTCTCTCCAATTTCCTAACATTGCGCTTCAAGGAACGCAGCTCTGAATTAAACCAAGGAGCCAGCTTCCTGTGAATAATCACCTTCTTTTTCAAGGGAGCTACATTGTCTAATGCAGAACGCAATGAGGAAGTCACATTGTTAGCAAAGGTATCGATTTGTGAATGGGAAGAAACAGCAATGCTGCCATCTACAGGGCATTTCTGCAATACTGAGGATATTAAGAAGGGGACAGACTCTTTAAGTTTTGATACAGCATTATCCGATAAAAATCTACTATAATGGAACCCTCTTTTGGGGGTGGAGAATTCAGTTAGATTAAACTCAAATGTTATTAAAAAATGATCAGACAGGACAGGGTTGTGAGGAAATACTGTTAATTCTTCACAATCAATGCCATATGTCAGCACAAGGTCTAAAGTATGGAGCCGAGAGTGCGTCGGTTCATGCACATTTTGAGCAAAACCAATTGAATCTAGGATAGTTTTAAAGGCTACACTAAGGTTATCACATTCTGTGTCAACATGGATGTTAAAATCACTCACTATAATAACCTTATCAGTATTTAACACCAAATCAGATAAGAAATCTGACAACTCATCCAAAAACTGAGTGTAAGGGCCTGGTGGACGATACAAAACAACAAACAGAAGAGGTTTTATTGCTTTGCAGTTTGGATGAGGGAAACTGAGGGTTAAATGTTCAAAAGAACTGTAATTATTAGTTGGCCTGGGACTAATTAATAAATCAGACTGAAAGATAGTTGCCACTCCTCCTCCTCTTCCCACAGATCTGGGAATGTGGAAATTTGAATAACTGGAGGGGGTTGACTCATTTATACTAACGTAGTCCTCTTGTAGCCAGGTTTCTGTGAGACAAAACAAATCAATCTGATTATCAGAAATTAATTCATTAACTAACAAAGTCTTTGGAGGGAGAGACCTTATATTTAATAGACCACATTTTATTATTTTATTTTTAGGTTCAAGGTGAACCATATTGATTTTTATTAGGTTTTTATGATTTGTTCCTTTTAGATCAGTTTTTGATCTGTTAAGTTTTGGCCGTGGGAAAGACACCGTCTCAATAGGATAATGGGTGGGTAACAGTACAGAAGCTGCAGAGAGGTGTGTTAAACTACGGCTCTGCTTCCTGGTCTGGACCCTGGGTTGTCAGCATTTAGGAGAACTAATAAATCCGGCCAGATTCCTAGAAAGAAGAGCTGCACCATCCAAAGTAGGATGGATGCCGTCTCTTCGGATCAGACCAGGTTTTCCCCAGAAAGTTCTCCAGTTATCAATGTAACTTGACATTGTCCCAAATGTTTTGCTCTGCTAAAGTATTAATAGTCTTTTTCAGTGGAACTAAGGGGCCTGAAAAACTGTCCCACACTGTAATCCCCACAACATAAAGCAGTCCTGCAAGTGGCGTTCTCCTGGAAAGTCCCAAACCCAGACTGGTCCATAGGGTTGCCGGGTAGAGACGCATGATTCGTCACTTCAGAGAACCTTCTGCTCCTAGACCGGTACAAGTTCTGGATGGAGGGAAGAGCAGCCCTGATGATCCTCTCTGCAGACTTTGTTTGTTGCAGTCTGGGCTGGTCTGCAACAAACAATTAGGTCCATGGTCTGTGTTGGTCTATTACACACTGTGTTAAGTTATTTAATGTTTAATAAATAACTCTCGGTCTGTGAGGTATTGTCCGGTGAATATCAGCCCAAACAGCCGATATCAGGACAATAGTTGAAAGGGATGATTCGAACACTGGCATTCTTTTAACTAGCTAGTGGACATTTGGCGCAAATTTTAAAAGACCTTAAGGTCCAAAACACAAACATAATTTTCCCGTCAATGTATAAAACCCTTATTGAAATAAAGTTTGTTATAACCGTAAAAACACACATTAATTACATCAGAAATATTTGGTTTCAAAATGCATACAGGAGCTATGTTTGTTAGCTCCATGTGTTTTAAAAAATAGCGCGAAAACACATTAAGTAAACCATTCAAAATAAACCATTTAACTTTCGCTGTTTATTTCTCTGCCAAACCTGTCTGTGCCTCTGTGTCAGTTCGGTTCACTTTGTGCATCCAGTTGGATGCAGTTGAAGCAGGGAGGGTGAAGGCTGGTTGGGTGAAGGCTATAGGCGGCTATACAGCTAGCCAAAACGTGGCTGTGAGGAGGCGGCTCAAGGGTCCTTCATGTGGGTCTAAGGCCTGTGAAACTCAGCGCTGCAGGGCTGTAGCATGATGTCAGTTTCACAGAAAGCAGACTGTACTCAGCCTGGCCAACCCTGCAGATGCTTGTGAGTTTTTGAGTCCCATGCGGCCGACATCGGTGGCCGGTCTCCCCAACGCGGACTCTCTTCTTGAGGGTCCACAGGCAAAGAGGAAGATAAGTTTGGTTTAGCTTGGCTTCATAGCACCTGCACCCTGCTGAGGGTGGCACTTTCCTTGGTGCCTGTAAAAGTGTGATATTTACTTTGCTTACAACTCAGTCTTGATATTTCCACATGGCTTGATGGCACAGCAGTCTGGTACCACCCGGGAATTCAGTAAGATCCTGAGAGTGACCTTCTTTCCCAAATGGTTGTAGAAGCAGTCTGCAGGCCAAGATGATTGTGATTGAAACCCTGTGTTAGATTGTTGAGGCCAAACTCTTAGGTGACACGTGCCAGAATGTCTGTTATTTGAAGGATCTTACAGCATCTTACTAATTTAGAAATTCAGAAATCACCCATAAATAGTTAACTTTAGATATTAACTAGTTGGTTAGACAATAAAATGTCAACTGCCTTTTTATTTAATAGAAAAGCTACAGGTATGAAACCTTGAATTTTAAACCTGCTCTAGATATGGGACAGTTATTACATTTCGAATAATAGATAATTTGGTCTCCCTGTAGTTTAAAGAAGGTGGTTTGGAAAACCTAACAGCAGCATTTTTTTCTCTTGAATGAATAACACAAAAGAGTCGTCACATTATTCCAAGTCTGCCTCTGATTGGCCGATCAGTCCCTTGTGACGTCTCCTTCTCAGTAGCTGAACTGGTTTCTTAACCGAGACTCAATAAAACAGAACCACCAAGAAACCTTACTGGGTCCAAGGGAGGCTGCACCACCCTTTCTGATTAGGTTAAGATAAATGGTTATAAATAATACAGTCAATAATTATTCACAGTTTGTCAGCAACACCTTTCCAACTTCTGTTTTCACACATGGAGGTGGGGCCAATTTAACAAGACTAATATACATTTGTTTCTGTTTCTGTGAAAGTATTTATTGGGATTTTTATGTGATAGTTCAACAAAAAAAAACATGGTTTGGAATACTGGACCATCCATGCAGTGTCACGAGGTGGTTGGAGTGTATAATACTGGACCAGAAAATATAATTTGGTTTTCTGCCAAATGATTAAAAATGTTGCTTTAAATCAGAAAATTCCTCTTCTTGTGATTTTCCAGCTCCTCCAGTGGAAACAGACCAGGCTAACACCCCAATGGTGAGTCTGAGTCAGTTTAAAACATCTGCATCGGGTGTCTGCAAAGCATGAACCAGTCGGTTTGTAAAAACTGCTGCCTGATTCAACATTAACTCCTCCATCTGCAGGCAAGCATCGTCTATGAGGAGATCAGAGAGGAGGACAGAGACAACAAACCATCTCCTGGGGAAATATCTACAGTTTACGCCAATTGCAGCAACCCAGACGGAGCTGAAAGTACAACTATATACAGCCTCGCTGGCTGTCCTCAGAATACAGTAAGTGGGACTCTGACAGGACAGTAATAATAATGTTAATGTTAATAATCTGCATACTGATGGGGCAGAGTTTGGACTTCTTTCCAGTTGTTTCCATTCAATATGAGATTAAAATATGGGGTAAATTTTTTCACTATCACACAGTGTTTTGTTTTCTGTTTTGTTGCTGCAGAGCTACATGAAATATTTGTGTTTTCTTACCATCTTTAGAGCATTCCCCCCCCATATCCAGAAAAAAACAAAGTATATTTCTAGGGAATATAACAAAGTTGATTTACAGCTACACATAATTTATGAGCTGAAAATATTTCTCATTCTAAACTTTTGGTGAACTATTAGGTCAATGATTATTTTTAAATTCTGCTTGGAAAGCAATTATAAAATATAAAAGTACAAATTCAGCATTCTCCTTGTTTTCTTCCAGGCTGAAGATGACGGAGCAGAGTACTCTGAAGTGCAGCTGTTAAACAATACCACCTCATCCAACGGCGCCCCCTCTGGTCGTGCAGATAACGTCACCTACTCAGAGCCTAGGATAGCTACGAGCTCTGGCAACCACAACGATTCGCCTCCACTTTATTCCACGGTAGCTTTGTAGCATTAGCTTTGCTCAAATCTTTGTTAACCCAGTCCTGTGCAGCTCAGTTCATCGCTGTTCAAAGAAAACATAATTGAATGTTAATCCTGTAAAGCTAATGCTAGATGCTAACATGCTAGCAGCTAACATGGTTGTTTACTTTCAGTGCAGACTGACACATTTGTGTAAACATTTTATACCAGTGTGTTTGATATGTTTATACTTTATATTTAAATTTGCACAATATGATTTAGGTAATCACAGCCGCCTCTTTATGTTCAGCTTCCTGATTGTTATACAGGTGCTGCTTTCTGCTTTTGTTTAAAATATTTTCTTTGAATATTTTACAAACATTTTCATAAATGTTTTTTTCTTTTATTCCTATGCATTGATTTGGGGCATTTTGTTTAAAAAAAAAAGAAGTTAATTATCATTATTATCTATTTGCACAAGAAGCCAGTAAGGATGATCCAGAGCTATAGACACGAAAATAGACATTCAAATATTATCTGATTTACTTTCACCCAACAAAGTAAGTTTTATAAATGAACCCTGAACTTCACAGGCAGCCAGTGCAGTGATTCATGAACTGGAGAAATATGTTTTGGCTTTTTGTGGCAGGCCAGCGAATAAATAATTACAGTAAACATGATGGGCATGACATGAACAACAACCAGCATTAGTATTCTTCCCGATGTTGTTCAGAACTCTTACAAGAGCTGTTTCAGAACAATCTTGACCCTTTACAGGGTCAAGATTGCCATCTCTCAAAAAGTGAGTTTTGATTTAAAAAGGTTAAAGCCCAAGGAGGCCAAGAGGTGTGAACAACAGCAGCAATGATTAAAAATTTGGCAATAAAGGTTAACTTGGAAATTGGTCTATAATAATTAAAATGATTAGTGTTGGTGCCAGATTTCTTCAATGGTTGGACAAAAGCGACTTTAAGAATTTTAAAAGGGCCAAAGGAACAGGATAAAGACTTATTTAAACATGTTAAAATATCTACATATATGAAAGTTGAAACGTCTTTGGAAAATCTTGTTGGTGAAACATCTAAAACAGAGGAAGAGGACTTCATATTGAATAACTTCTCATAAACAATGGGTAGGTTAAGAAAGAGATGGCTTTTTTTGCACTTACTGGGGATTTCCTTTTTATGTAACAACTTTGTCTTGTTCCGTTTTTCATTTTCTGAGCAGATAGTACATTTATTACACCTACAACGTAAAATGGTTTAACAGTTACACCTAAATAGAATTTCTTTCTATTATATAATAAAAATTAAAACATTTCCTAGAAGTGTTTCAGAGCTAAAAAAAAAAAAAGTCACTTTCGATTAGCTCTACTCCAAATATTGTGATCTTTAAGATCAAATGTTTCAGGTGGACTGTCTGTCCGGTCTGTCCCACACACAGATGGCTGAGAGCCACCTCACATAGACAGGGAGCTGCAGCGACCAACACTGTCTCTCTCTCTCTCAGTGTTCTTTCATTGTGAATGTGACTCTATATGTACTTGTTTAGATCAAAAACCAAAACTGAAATACAAGTTTGATTAATTGCACGGCCCTAATCATCATCACTATCGTGCTTTGAGAATAGAGGTTAAAGAATATATTAGTTTGGTGAGATAATAAAATCTAGTTTCACCATATTTTCATTATAAAGACTGGAAAAAAGGGGACACAATAAGAAGCAGTAATTTCAATATTTTAATGAAAATAAATTCAACATTAAACATTTGCATTTTTAACAGTATATGGTCTCCATGCTTTGCAAAACATACGAGAAAACCAAACCATCCTGCAGAGTAAATGGAGGGTGGCTTCACTGCAGCTGCTGTTTGCACTGTATGACTAAAGAAATGTGTTGGATTGAAACTGGTAGCTTAAAATAAAACTGCGTAACAACTTCTGCTCAGGTGATGTTTCAGCAGTAGCAGCCCTGCTCAGCAGCTGCATAGCTCTTCAATGTTGTTGAAATGACATTAAAACACAACCATACGTCAGAATAAAATAGAAATAAGTTAAAATGCACAAAAACAAAAAGGAAAAAAAAAGGAAGACAAACACCTGCTAAATATTTCCCTTTACAGTGTTTCAGTGCTGGAAGAAGAATCAGATAATTTCTTATATAAACAATATACCAAAAACAACACGGGAGGATGTGGCACCACTTAGAAAACACAGGTGGACGAGAGTCAGCTGACACAATAAAACCTGCACCAAAACCAAATCTGATTTCTCTAATGTAGAGAAGACAACTGATGCCCTCACGCTGATGTTTTAAAGTACAACTTTATAACAGCAAATGGTCCATTTAACTGTGTAAAGAAATTTTTTTAATGTATATATATATATATATATATATATATATATATATATATATATATATATATATATATATATATATATATATATATATATATATATATATATATATATATTAGGGGTGGGCAACGATTAAAATATTTAATCGCGATTAATCGCCCTGATTAATCGCGATTAATCGCGATTAATCGCATTGTATTTACAAACTCCAAGAATGAATTCAAAAGTAGTGTAAAGAGCACTTTTATTTTAATGTTCTGCTGCCATATGAACAAAAGTGTTGTAACATTTGTAGCACTTATTTTATACTGGATATTTTCAACCCATCTATTGAATTTAGTGCACTAGTTGATCTTTTCTTCATAAGAGAACAGCAAGCACTGCAGCCAAAATATGGCCTTTTTTGACCTGCTGTATATTAGCCAGTCCCTAAGCTTGATGTATCATGAAACTGTTGACCTTTTGGGTTTTGTGGTTTTTATTTTATTATTACAACTAAATAATAATAATAATAATAATAATAATAATAATAATAACAACAATAATAATAATAATAATAATAATAATGTTATGTTCAGTGTTTTTTCGCTAATCCACCTCTTATATATTTCAATCCTTATGTAATTTTGTCTGTGTTGTGTGCACCTGCCTGTTGCTTTAATCCTATAAATTTCCCCGTCGTGGGATAAAAAAAAGGATTAGCTAATGTTATCTTATCTTAAATAACACTTTTTAATATATGTACTGGGTTCTTTCAAGGTCTTAATTACATGTTATGTGTGGGCTCCAGTAACATCCATCCATCCATCCACTGATCTACCTGGATGTTCCCTGGAGAACTGAAACGCCTCAGTCAGAGACGTCTGTCGGGGCAATGAGAGAAGTTTCGTCTCCTCTCTCCGTTTCTGGGGCTCGACGTTTTCATGTTTTTTCACGTGCTTAGATAAATTTGTTGTGTTTCCACTGAAATGAACCGGCTTTTTACAAAACATACAGCTTGATTTCATTTACGGTATTAAAATAAAGCCGAACGGTGCTACTTCCCGTGCTCATGTTTTTTCGCTGCTGCGGTCTCTCTCAGCTGTTTGTTTGTCAAGTTTGTGTGAGAGCTGAGTGCGCGGGCCAGGCTGAGCCTGCGTGCTGATTGGCTGGCGCCGCTGAGCCATGTACGAGAGGGGAGGGGGAGCGGGATAGTGCTGCCGTGTGCCTATATATATATATATATAGGCACACGGCATATATATATATATATATATATATATATATATATATATATATATATATATATATATATATATATATATATATATATATATATCTATATATATATATATATATATATATATATCTATATATATATATATATATATATATATATATATATATATATATATTTTTTTTTTTTTTTTTTCTGGTTACACTGGTTTCTGGTTACACTGATTCAACAAAATACCCCTTTAACATGCCTGCTGGAGTGTAGTTTTGCCACAGCTCTTCTGTTAGAAGTAGTGTTGCGCCAATGCCATTTTTTGACCCCGATACCGATACCCGATACCTGGCTGTGCCGTATTGGCTGATACCGATACCATACCGATACCATCTGTTTGAAACGGATGTGTGTGTGTGTATATATGAAGAACTGCATACTACTTAGGGTAGTAGAACTTTTTATTGCCTACCTGGAATGGGTAACAATAGTTGAATAAACTTGTGGCTTTCAAATGCCAAAATAGTGCAACTTTCATCAACTTATATAACATGTATAATACTAGTCGGGAGAGAGAAGGCTGCGTTCAAGTGACATACAAACATCAAAATGGTATCGGTGCCCTATTTGGTGGTACTCGCCGATACCGATACCACCATTTTAGTGCTGGATCGGGGCCCCGTCCGATACTGGTATCGGTGCAACACTAGTTAGAAGCTCTTTCTTTTTTTTTTTTTTATCCTTCAAAAATGCCCCTGTAGTCTAATATGAGTGCAGACTGCAGATTCTTCAGCACTTTAGTTGGAGCTGGAGAGGAAACCTGATCAGGTCAGGGGTGTGGATTAGAGTCACATGACATCTGTGTCTGCAGAGTGTTTTATTGTTATCACGTTTTCCTTTCCGACATCAACACACAAAGTGACTGTCAGTAAAAACATGTTGGGTTGTGACGCAATCGTGAGTTAAACCAGACTTTCCTTCATTCTGCTTAAGGCAACAGAGACTTGAACCGCGCCATGACATTAAAGATCTGTCAGAACTTAAGATGGCGTCTGCAGGGTCTCTTGAATGCATTGCATGTTATGTTTAATGGAAGTTGAGAGCTCTCTGTTTCAGCATGAATAACACTTCTGCAGAAAGATAAGGGTTTATCATTATCATGGTGCACAATAGCTGACTCCTGCACACAGGAAGCTGGTATCTGCAGTGACAGCGTATCCATGATGTGTGGCATACACACACCTCCATTGATTGGTGATCAGAGAATTTCATGGTAGGGTGACCTTATCGATCCAAAGGGTGCAACCTCAGAACACCCAAACTGAGACGGCAGCACCTTAAGTAGCCTAATTTCTTGAAAAAATTTGGCTTGACTGACTGCTTTCTACATTGCTTGACATCTTCATAATCTAATTTGTGTGTTACACTTTGTATGTAATTGTATTTACACTATAGGGAAGGGGAAAAACATTGAGGGGGAGACAGTTCTGGAAACCATGGCTGGTCTTAAGTTGGCCGAGCAGGGAGAGTCAGTGATGGCGTACATAAGCTTACATGGTAAAACCTCCTTCCTGCTCCGACAGTCGACTCCAGATGAACCCAAACACCATTTCCTGAACACCAAAGAGAAATGAGTGGAAGAAGATGGATGTCGGCCTAACGATGAAGGATCTGGAGTTATTTTCAGCTACATATTAGCTCCGATGGTCACACATGATTCTCCTTAAGGATTATTTGCAATAAATACATTTCAGTGACACGGTCATTTCTAATATCCAAGGTTACAACAAGATTGTTCACATGTAGAAAAATATTATTACTTAGTGACAAAATAAAGACTGAGGTGAGGCTAAATGGCAAAGTGCAAAAAAACAACCGAGGCTCAGCAGGAAGTGCAAAGCAGCTGGACTTCCTCCAAAATGGCCACAAGACGCAGTAAAAATATCCACTTTAAGAGCTCAGGGCAGATTTAACGCCGCAGCATGAAGGAGCGTAAACTGCCGTGTCCGTCCTGCCAGGAGCCTCGGCCTGGTTACTGATTCATCCCTTTATGACACAGTAAAAACAAAATAAATAAAGAGCGAGTTCATTATTGCTTTTCTGCTGCAGCTCAGTTACGCGCAGGTTTCAGGAAGCCGTGATGTTGCTTCACAGCGCAGACCGAATGAGGATCTCTGCAGCCGCGGGCGCTTCCTTCCCTTAAACAGGACGTTAAACACAGTGTCTGCTTCCGTTTCTAGGTGTGAAAATAGACGTCGGTGCTGGTAATATTTCAGTCGGTGGGATTGATGCAACCGTTAGCAACGCCACAAACACTGCAGAGGTCTCTGCACCGCGCACAGTGTTTCTGGACAGGCTGCAGCATGTTTGGTCCACGGAGGGAGACCAGATGGAGAAGAAGAGCTTTTCCAGGATCTTGGTTATGTCTCCTCTGAAGATGACCGCATCCTCATTGATACATTACAGGACAGGAAGACTGCTGAACCAGCTCTGCTGTGCATGGACCACCGCACAAAGGCACTTAAATATCCAAACTCCGGCACTGGAGCTTCTGGCTGCAGCTCAGCGTGAACAGAAAGGTGCATGCTGGGAGCAGGAACACCTTCCATTAGTGAATAAACACATGATCACAGCAGATGATGAAGGAGGAGGAGGAGGAGGAAGAGGCTGTGGTCCTGAAACCTTCTAAGAAAGCTTCATAATTAGCCTCTTTCAAACTTTTTTCCATTTAGAACAGAAATGCAAAACTGCTGGCAGCAGCTGCTCTCCATTGGAGGAACATAAACTGTGTATCAGATGATTTTGAGTGCAATAAAATGATTGTCAAATGCTCTCGTAACACATTTAAAGTCTCCCGTTGAGGATTTCAACAGTTTTTCTCAGGCTTCCAAACACACTTAATCCAACAAAAGTCACTTAAATCCGAATTGTTGTTTCTTTTTTTTTTTTTGAGGGATGTCCCGCTCCTGGCAGCGCTATCTCTGCTTCAGCATTACAGAAAACATGAGGCCCAGATCCAGGCGTCTCATGTCAGCACAGAGAGGTTTAATGTCAGATAATTTAGTAAATGGTTTATTAAAAAACAGACACGTTTTAATGCTAGTGCTAAAAGACAGACGCTACATTATATCCTGCTACTGGTAATTTACATTAGGGATGGGCATTTATTGTATCATTTATTATCCTGAAACATTATGAGAAATATGATTTATGATAGAAACTTTACATTTCAATAAATTATGTCTGAAAACTGTCAAGTTGACAGTATTGTTTTTTTCTTTACTAACAGTTTCATAAGAGCTTTAATTGATATGAATAAATTTGCAAATACTATTAAATTCAGTCTCTATGTGAAGTTTAGTGATGAAAGTCCAACTTTATTCAGGGATGGTGCCCTTTTTGGTGCCAGCATTCACTGCTGGTAAAAAGTTGCTGTTATTTTGAGATTTCAACCCACAACCACCTTTGCTCTTCTTTTCTTTTGGTATTTATACACTTAATCTTAATTTTATCACCTTGAACTCAACAGTTTTACTGTTTCTTTTTTGTGCTTCTCAAAATGGGTTTGCTATAAAAAAAATGTGTTCAATAATGCTTAGAAATAGACACACACTACATTTTTTATATATATATATATATATATATATATATATATATATATATATATATATATATATATATATATATATATATATATATATATATATATATATATATATATGGTTTTGAGGTTTTATTTGACTAATATTTCTTTATTATTTCTGCCCTCTGCGTTTTATTATGCTTACATTATGATTTTTTACAATGTAGCGTTTTTTTATACTCTTAATGTGTTTTTTGTTGTGCTGGTATTTGAAAAATAGAACAAATGTGAGCTTATTTAAAGTTACTAAAGATAATTCTCCCCATTGAAGCGCTGCTAACGCTTGAAGGAGACACTAGTCAGGGTTTTTATTATTATTTTAAATCGTCTTGCTTAATAAAAGTACAAGGATCAAATTGGGACTCTGTACTGCCAGGACCTGGATCTTAAATGACGGCTCTGTACCGGCGATGCTAATATTGGATCAGGATGTCATGTTGTTTCTTGGGAACGCGTTTTCATTTCCTGCATCGTCTCCACGGGGATTTCACCATCGTAATGTGAACTTTCTTTTTCTAACTCAGACAGCGGGATAGAAAAGCCCACTCTGGGAAAGCAGGACTCCCGCTGATTCCTACGCTGATGGTCACCATGCGTCATCACCCTGGTGGTCCCGCTCTACCTTTGAGCCAGGCAGCGATGCCTTGCCGCCACAGCGAGGCTGAACCGAAGGGGGCGGTCTCCCAGCAGCCTTTGAGCAAGGCATCATGAGGATCACAGTGTTGCTGGTGGAAGGTGCCGAGAGTGCCTGGGTGGAAGAAGGAGCAGCGGCTGCCGCTGTGCCGCTGAGCCAGGCGCCGCTATACCTGCTGCTGCTGCATCAGCCGCCTGTAATGAGGCAACACTTTGCTCTCGGGGAGGTAGAGCGCCATCTCCAGGGCAACCAGGATGATGAACTCAAAGGATATCAGCTCCCGCCTGCTGATCCTGAAGCGCTCCTCCAGCTTCTGCAGACACACAGAAAATCTCAACTCAGTTGTTTTTCCTTTAAAGCGCTGCGGTTTTTCTGCTCTTTTGTACATATTTTTTAAAGTTTCAGTTGAAGGTTTATGGCCTTCGCCCAGTCAGCCATTAGACTTTACAACAGCAGCTCCTGACAGCAAACGGCGTCGCTGGTTTCTATTATCTTCACATCAAAAGAGGAACTAAATACTTTCTGTCATTTCTCATCACAATGTCTTGGTTTCTACTTATATTGCCTGTCTCTATGCGGTAATAAGAGAATTTCCTCTCATGATCTCATCCCATCTCTTTTGGTCTCTGTGCCCCCACCACAGTGGGGGAATGTAAGCACTATTGTGCCTGTTACCTGTACAGATTCTCAGTTATCCGGGTCGTCGCAACAGCAAAAATCGGAGGAAACCGGACTTTCAGTACTTTCTTAAAACGTTTCGACACGTTTTGACATGGAACTGTGTGAAAGTCCGGCTGTTTGCTGTTGCGCCTGTTCTAACCGGGGATTAATTTGTGAGGCAGGGATTCAAACTAAGACTCAGTATGATAAATAATAGAACATGAATAAGCGGAAGTCAGCATCAGGCACACTCCACTCACCAGGTTATCAATGAATGCCAAGATTATTAAAAAAATAAATATAAAATACTGATTCAGAACTGCTAAGATTTTCTATTATGCTATTTGTACAGCTTAAAGTTTAGTTTAGACTGATTGAGTGGGGCCTAGTTACAGAATGCTGCACCTCCCCCACCTGCTGCACACTCTTGGTCATATTTGCCTATTTTACTGTAAAGGGAAATTTGGGTGCTTGGAAATATTTCCAGTCCCGCAAAACCCAGACAGTCTCAGAGTAGAAACTAAAGAAGCGGCATGCATTCTTCTCATTAAGGTAACACAGTTTTAAATCTGCAGTTGGAAAGCAACAAGCAGCACTTCTGACAAGGAGCGGAGTGCCAAACCTCCTCAAGCTAGACGTTTCCTGAGTTCTTGTTAATTTCTTTTTTTTTTTTTAGAAAATTTCCATTTAATTGACCCTCTGATAAGTTCCACAGAGGTCAGTCTTTAAGTGAATAAACTGCAAGAGCGACTAAACCCCAAAGACTGCAAGAAAGGAAACAGATGAGGCAGGAATGAATGAATAAATGTGCCAGAGATCACGTGAGTACCTATGATTTGCCTAAAATGTAGAAATAAAGACTTGAAGTGGAAGCTGAACGGCATGCATGGTGGAAGTGAACCTAATCAGTATCTTATCAGATTTCAGCATCAGTAGCAAATAAGAAGAAATGACATCATGTTTTAGACTTAAGTTTCAAATTTCCGTGCTAATACCACGATACAGTGAAACTAACAGACTGGTGTCATTTCCTTCTCTATTGTGGCTTTGTAGCTAGGTCATCGTGCCGGTTAAGGAGACGTTTCTGACAAAATGTTTAAAACAAGAACAGACTTCTTTGTCGGGAACCGAAAATAAGATAAGTTTTAGTGAAATTTGCATCACCAGTCCTCAGAGACCAACGTTTCTCACAGCAGCTTGCTGCAAGAGCAGAATCATGATTTATCTCTCAGGGGATGTGTGAAAAGTAGCAGTAGATGGTTTAAATTATTATTGGTTTAAAGCTACTGAAAACAGGACCGTTCTCATCCTGGACATGAACCTTTTCAGCAGCTGCCATCAGGAAGGCGTTATAGATCCAACCAGACCTCCAGATTTTTAGAAAGCTTTCATCCAACTGTCATTAAAATTTCTCCTATTTTAGCTTCCCTTCATTGCCTTCCTGTTAAATCAAGAATAGAATTTAAAATTCTCCTTCTAACGTATAAAGCCCTTAATAATCAAGCTCCATCATATATCAGAGCTCTGATTACCCGTATGTTCCTAACAGAGCACTTCGCTCTCAGACTGCAGGTCTGCTGGTGGTTCCTAGAGTCTCTAAAAGTAGAATGGGAGGCAGATCCTTTAGCTATCAGGCTCCTCTCCTGTGGAACCAACTCCCAGTTTTGGTCCGTGAGGCAGTCACCCCGTCTACTTTTAAGACTAGACTTAAAACTTTCCTTTTTGACAAAGCTTATAGTTACAGTGGCTCATGTTACCCTGAGCTACCTCTATAGTTATGCTGGTATAGGCTTAGGCTGCTGGAGGACATCAGGGTCTATTTTTCTCACTCTGCTGATTTCTCCTACTGCTCTCCAATTTGCATTGTTTGTTGTTATTTCAACTTTTAACTTTTTGTTTTCTGTCTTTTTTCTCTTCATAGTAGGTACACCTGGTCTGGCGTTCTGTTAGCTGTGACATCATCCAGGGGAGGCAGATCATCCTCTATCACCATCTAACACAGAAAGTACCCCTGGATCAATGTGAGCTTCTGTGCTTTCTGTGTCTCTGCTCTGTCTTCTCTAAGCCCCAGTGGGTCGAGGAAGATGAGCGTTCACACTGAGCCTGGTTCTGGTTCTGCTGGAGGTTCTCCTCCCTGTTAAAGGGGAGTTTTCCTCTCCACTGTCGCTTCATGCATGCTCAGTATGAGGGATTGCTGCAAAGCCATCAACAATGCAGACGACTGTCCACTGTGGCTCTACGCTCTTTCAGGAGGAGTGAATGCTGCTTGGAGAGACTTGATGCAACCTGCTGGGTTTCCTTAGAGAGGAAACTTTCTCACCAACCTGGAGGATCTGATTGAGTCTGACTTTGGAAAGAGCCTTGAGATGACATGTATCATTAATTGGTGCTATATAAATACAATTTTATTGTATTAAAACGTATAAACCAACAGTAATAGACCTGCATTGATGCATACCTAAGATGGCACGCTGCTCTTTAATGTTGCACGTCATGTGTTTTTTTTTAAACCTTTTTGGACTTTCTTGTATTTTATTTTTATATTGCATTTAATGTTTGTTTTTAATGAGCTACAGGGTATGCATGGAGTTATGTTGTGCACATGTGGCATGACGATTCAACATTAATATTATTATTTTTTAAATTACAAAGGGTTTATTTCAACTACCGAAACCATGTCATTGTTTTTAGAGATGCACCGATATAAACATTTTGGGGCATTTTTAAATATCCAATATTAATACTGCTGTTATGGCCGATAACCACTATCTAGTGATATTATATATTTAATATACATTTCCCAACGCTTTTGATTCGGTGTAAAACACGACAACATGGCTGACATTGCTTCTCTTTCAGTGAAACATCCCATATTCTTGCGCTGCATCACTGTCACACGACCAAAAAGATGCCACATGGGTAAACCCTCCCCTCATGAAACACAAATGGCAGCAAGATGGAAATAAACATTGGTGGTTAATTTTGACCCAGTTTTACTTATGAGACCGATACTGAAATGTTAAGAAAAAAATGACATATTGACTCAAAGCAATTATTTTTAAACCTTTATTGATACTGGTCACAAGCGCTTTGAATCGTCTAGTTACGGAAACGTGCTTTATAAATAAACTGGCCTTGCAAGTTCTCGTTTATAAGACAGATCTGTTAATGCTGATAAGCGGTGCTTCCCCAGTTGGTTTTATTTGGGGGAAATCTTCGCGATGTTGTTCATTTTACGGCATCGCCACTGCTTACTGAGAGCAAGAAGCCGCACAAGCTTCTTTCATTTTTCCCTTCATGAAAACAGAATCTAAACGACCGGTTTTCTGGGAGAAACAAGCAGCAAATGAACGCATGAGTAGATGTCAGTAATCAGATTCTGCAGCTCAGCGATGCACACGCTTCCACCCCCCCCTCCCCCCTCCCCCCCTGCTTGTTCTTGTGGAACAAACATAAATGCATGAGCAACTAAATCTGACTGGGAGATGGCAGTCACTGCCCTGACATCCAGGGTGTGTGTTATTGTGTGTAGCTGTGTGTCTGTGTGTGTGTCAAACTCACATCTATGAGGTGTTTGACCTCCTGTTTCTTCAGGTCGCTGCTGATCTTAGCAGCTAAGAGGATGCAGGCAGCTGACACCAACTTCCTGTAAAGTAACAACATGTCAGGTGGCTTATCAGCACTTTCATTTGCAGCCATTTTCGTTTCGGTCACTAAAGGATTTCCAGGACAAACATAAATCCTTTAGAGCACACGTATCAAACTCAGGGCCCGCAGGCCGAATACGGACTTTTACCTGGCCCTCAAGAGCCAAACAAGGCATATCATGTCATAAAATAGAGGCATATACAGCTTTATAAAGTGTATAAAGTGGCTGAAACTATTTTTAATTGTGGTAGTATAAGCATCCTGCCACTACATATCAGCGTTACCACAACACCCGGAAATGTCCAAAAAGAGAAAAAGTGATGCAGAACCACTGAGCTATATTATACACTGGAGTGCTTATCACCCGCTGTTAGAACGAGTCGTGTTGAAGCCACCAGCCGCCATATTGGTACTCCCCATTTCCCCCCAGTAACTAGGGAATACGTGCGCTACAGCATCGAATAACAAGGATTTTTTCATGTTCAGGGGGAGCTTAAAACTTTTAAAATGTCAAATGCCATATACTTTTATGTTATGTTATAAAACTATCAAGTACTGAGAAAGTCATGTGCTGAAATATTTAGCATTTTATTAATTCAAATATAATATAACATATTAAATATTATTAATAACAATATACAAAACACACATACATAACATATATACATATATATACATATATATAGATATATAGATACATATAGATATATAGATAGATATAACATATATATATATACACATATATATATACATATACCTCCATATATACATTATATATATAGATCTATATATCTATACTATATATATATATAGTATATATATTATAATATATATATATATATATATATCTATATATATTTTTTTTTTTTTTTTTTTATATGAATAACATGTAAAATATTTCAGCACCTAATTTCCTAGTAGTTGATAGTGTTAGTACGTCCACTGACTGTAAAATTACCTGTGAAATGTTTTCACACAGCCAGAAAACTGTTTGTAATTGCAGCCAAATCCTATGGGATTCTGTGAGAGTAGGGAGTAGCAAGATGGCGGCCAGTGACTTCAGTTTTTTGCCAAAATCAGCACTCCAGTGTATAATATAGCTCAGTGTGCAGAATGATGAGTTTAAAGTGTAACTCACCCCAATATCAACTTTTTTTTGCAGATAAATTGTTCAAATGGGTCTAAGGGTGCTAATTTTATGTTACTGTGCATTGCTTTTATATTTCTATGTGAACTGGACTGAAATTATGAAATCAAAAGTGTCATCCATACAGGTGTAACCGGCCCTTTTAATGACTTCATGATGCAAAAGTAGCCCAATATAAAAATGAGTTTGACAGCCCTGCTTTAGAGGTTAGTGAGGCTGAAAGAGGGGCTAAAGTTTATCTCTGTGGAGACATGACCAATGAAACATGGATGGTTTTCAGAAATATCATCAGTAACTTTTAACAACGATAAATAAACACAGGAGGGAGCCACTGTTACAGCAGGGCCATAAATCTTCAGTCGACCTGCAGAGGGCAGCAGCACCACAGGCTGACAGGAAAAAAACAGCTTTTAATCTACCTGTTCTGTTTGTTGAGGCGTCCCTGCAGCACCAGCTTCTCAAAGTAGACGAACGCCATGGCAATGGTGACGGGCTGCAGGCCACAGTCCTCCCCGACTATCCTCATCTCTCGCTTCAGGCTGATCAACACAGACAGAACATCCTGGACGGTCAAAGACTGTTTACCCGATAAAAGAGGCATATTTACGGGGATGAACTGTGACGCCGTTACCTGCGGATTTTACTGAGGGTGAGCTTGATGTGGGGAAACTTCTCCTTAAAAGTCTCGTTCATGTCTTTCTTCAGATCAGACGGTTTCACGTACTCGATGACCGTTGTCTGAGGGAGAAAGGAAAAGAACATAATGAGGGGGAGAAAAAGCATAAACGGAGGAGAGACGATTTGTGGAGTCCTGCTGGAGTGTAAGCAGAGGTATTGAAACAGTCAAACAACGGTCAGAGCGCTGCATGAGAATGTAAACAACCAGGGAGTAAATGTTTCTTTCATTAAGCCAGGATCAAAGTAATTCCTTTGAGGGAAAAGCAGGAACTCGAGCAAACAGCCTGATCTCGTCTGATCAGGCACTGGATTGTTCACAAAAACATTTAGGAAGACGCAGGAATCTCCTCAACTCTGGAACCTCACAGAAATCTGCTCCATGATGCCGTTTGTTCACAGGTTGAATTTACTAATATTTTTAAAAAAAAAATTGCACGTTTTTATTTTTATTTTACTTTGCTTCAGTGATGCACATTATGTTCCATCTTTTGCACGACCGAAATGAGAAATAAGAATCACGTAATTAGTAACTTAGTTAATTCCATGGCAACTGAATCCTCACTTTTATTTAGTCTTTTGAAAAGCTTGTCACTTGGTGCATCCAACACAAGAAACTGCTGGATCCTTGTATACGGTAAATAATGCAAAGGAACATGGAATTCCACTTCCTGCACTTAAATGGATATTAAACACGGAGCGGTGTGTGTTTGTCATCTTTGGGACTTCTACGTGAAATCTCAAAATGAAATCTGCCACAGTTGCGAAGCTAAGGAGCAAAAATGAGACAAAACAAACCCGTTTGCACATTTCACAGAAACCTTTGTCTGATTTTGTTAATTTTTACCTTTCTTAAATGATATTGCAGTTGTTAGTAATGAAATACCCGTCCACTTGCAATCCAAAGCTTTTCTAAATTTAATAATCGTTTAAACATCTGATGACGGCCTATTTTACCATTTCATGCTAGTTAGCTTAGCTTATGCTGTACATCTCTGATCTGATCGTCCCCATAAAAGACGAGCAAACTATGATTCAAAATCTAAAATATCGGTAAAATTAAGCGGCTGTGACACCAAAAAGTGTTCTACACTCAAACGTTATTTCTGATTTTCTTCCCACTATCACTCTTACCTTCATTTGTAAAAGCAACAATGAAGCAGAACGTTTTATTTCCCAGTTCTTCCTCTAAGTCTCAGCATGTAGTTTCTATCTGCTTAACGTGATGAAGAATATTTGGCACTAAGTGCATGTCACAAATTGCATGAGCGTTTCAGAATTGGATGTTATATGGGTCTTTCGGTCATTTACCTACATATACCTAAATATTTACGTCTTTTCCTCTAAACGCATGAGGACCACCTGATTTAAACGAGGATAAAGTGCACCAACGCAGACAGATGTTTATCCACCCGACAGAGAAACCTTCAGGTCCTTCGTAGTGAGGGATTTATGAAAAAGGTGGCTGCACACGTTTAAAACATGTTCAGTGAATTAGTTTTATTATGTTTCTGCTGTACAGAAATAAATGCAGTTCATGAACTTAATAGGATGCAGCTGTAATGCTGTGGATAACCCATGAATATAGCAGTAGAAGGAGAGATCACCACAGTTGCTGCCAAACTGGTTTTAGTTAGAAGTTTGTCATACAGATTCTCAGGTAAAATGTAAAAATATGTTGCATTTTATTCAATTTATTTAATTAAGTTTGTTACAATTACTACAAAGATTCGCTGTTCTCAGCAATGCTTTCCTGTTAGCGCTGCGACGCGTCACACACAGAAAAACATGAGAGGTCATAGGCCTTGTGTCAAATGTGCCTCTAGAGATTTTCTTGACGCTGGAACAGAAAAGGCATTAAAATATGTTTTCTCTTGAAGCTTTGAAACAGCTGGAAAACCAGCTGAATGTGAGGGATCTGGTTTACGATGGGAAAAAATAAATAAATCAAGGTTGTTAATATCAGGCTGACTCTGAAGCATTGTGTCATTTATAAGTCCTCTAAATTGAATGTATGGGATATTTTTCTTCAGCAAAATGAGCCTACTGATGCAAAGAGCAGGAACTGAATGAGCAGCGCATCTTTTTAAAGGGGAAGTCCGGTCAACAAGGAAAAATCAGGGTATCATCAGCTATAACTAAAACTAATACGTTTGTGGTTATTTAATGAACTTATCTTTAATCAATAAGAAAATAAAAACATAAATTGTCGTCTGAATCACTGTGTATGGGGGCTGACATTACTGCCCATATTTGGGCAGTAAGGGGCGTTTGACATCACATCCTGGGGCGTGGAAAAGCGGAAGCGGCGACAGCATTTCTCTCCACTTTCCATGCAAAGTCAATAGGAGTCGTTCTACATAGCTGCGATCATCAATATTTTTTTCGGATTTCCAGAGGACTTCACCACTGACATTCCCAAGAGCTTTTGCTGAAGCAACAATGCCCACATGCATGGCCATCGGATGCTCCAACACAACTGGTAAAAGTGGAAAAAACATTGCTTATTTCAACTTTCTGATTCATGAGCCACCGGGCTCGGTGCTGGATTGCCAACTTGAACAGAGCGGATTTGCCATCTAACTTCTGGCCAGAGAGAAAACACGTCATATGCAGCAACCATTTTGAAGAAGAATGTTTTGAACATGACATGAGAGCGAGGATTTTCGGTAAGTTATTTTTTATTTTAGAATTTTTTATTTAGAATTTGCGGGGATGGTCACCGAGCAGAGGGGCGGAGGGATACCACATCACATGTGGTATCCCTCCGCCCCAGCATGTGCTGGAACACTCTTATATTTTAATATTTATACAATAATGACCACCTGCCCTTTTTACTAGAGGGCAAATATATAACTTAAGTCACTTCAGCGCGATCTCTCCTCCGCTGTGTGTGTGTGTGTGCGCGCTCCGCTGCAGCGCCGGCAAAGCTGTGCTGCGGTGGAGCGCGCACACACACACACACGTGTATACATATATACTGTAGGACCCGACTGAGTTTGCACTGGAAATAGGTACGCTGGATTCCGTCAAAAGTCCGGTTTCTGTCAAGAAACTCTTCTAAAAAAATCCATATCGCTATCAGATGATGATAGCTCCACGGAGCTCCCATCACTGTCACTAAGTACTTCATCACTCTCTGCTTCGTACAGAGCACCAGTCGTCACCATGTTGGAAAGTAGTGCGCCGTGACAAACAGAGCGTTGAAACTTGCTCAACTGCAGGTCCGCCGAGTGACGTCAAAAAATGGGAGGTGACAGTACTATTCTTGACCAAGATGGATTCCTACACATAAACATGATTAAATAAAAATTATTCATAATTAAAAAAACGTATAATTTTTTTGCACAGTATGTATTAGTTTTATATTTAAAGTACTTTCAGCAGTTTGAATTCTGATTTTGACCGGACTTCTCCTTTAAACGAGAAATGTTGAAAAACATTTGTAATCTCAGTGATTTTCTGAATAAACGTATGATATAGATTTTAAATACGTTTTGGTTTTCTCCTAAACTCTCCCAAAAGCTTCCATGTCCGCCATGTCAGAACTTCAGTCCTACACATCCTCACCTGTCACAGATAATCAGTGCATGAAGGAAAGGTTCCCTAATTATCTTTTGCATATTTAAAAGGTCATAATAATAATAATAATAATAATAATAATAATAATTTTTATATATATATATATATATATATATATATATATATATATATATATATATATATATATATATATATATATATATATATAAAATAATAATCTCAATCGATAGACGTATATCGATAGATAAAAAGTTTAATAGAATATCAGTGATTAATATTATCATTAATCATTACATCTTCCCAACCAATCACAAACATGGACCCAGGAACCGAGCTCCGCCCCCTTCAAGGTTCAGAGAGCACAAGCTCTTTTTCTTTTCTAAAAAGTTGCAGTTTTGGTAAATAGTTGCTATTCATTTCAACCATAATTGCGATTTAACTTAGACTATTTAAAACAAGAAATTTAACTGTCATTTATTGATCAGAATATTATTATTCAAGAGAACAGCTTTGTGAGTTGGATACCAATCCTTGTTGAACACAAAGTGCAACCAACAAACAAGTCTGACCGCTGCTTAATGCTGTGGTGAGATTCCCGAAAGTATTGATTATATAAACTCTAAAACAAATAATAATAGATTATCTCACTGCTGCAGCTCTCTTCCCTTCCATGTGGAGCAAACCCACTTTAAACATTTCACCGACACCTAAAGGACGCGTCTGATCCATTAATTGTTACAAAGCTAAAAATTACAGACATCTGCGATTTGGAAATTGCATTTTTTAAAACTGAATATATTGCAAATGTGATTAATTGTGCAGCCCTACTAAGCAACAGCATAAAATGGTCAGGGCTGAACTTAAAATCTGGGTTTTGAATTTGTTGATTGAATTATCGATATTGATCAATACGATTTCTATTCCATTAATATGTTTTTTTCTATATCGTCCAGCCTGACATAAGCTGTAAACTATACCTGTGTGTAGGCTCAGGTATAGTTTACAGGTGGTGGGATCCCAACTGGCCTTCATAATGTCACGATAACTCAACCCCACCTGGCAGTAATCTCCTCAGAGGAATTAGGTAGCAAGACACTCAGCCTGTGTGTGTTTCCAAGCATTTAATTAATCTGAAGAGAGGGATCACACTAAGCTGCAGCCTCCAGCATAATTATGCTGACGTAAAGGAGGCGATTGCTACCGGTGATGATGATTGATGAACTTTCATCTTCTCTTCAGGTGTCCAGCCATCCTGCTAATCTACTCCTGTGTTTTTTAGAATTAGAAAAGCGAGGAATCCAGCTGCGCCGTAATTAACTCTGCCACATATTCCACCGTGCTGCGGCTTTTACAAAACGATTTATGATGCAGCGCTGTTACGAGGAGCTGTTTGATTGTTTCTAATTAATATCAGACCGGCGCAGTGCAGAAAGAAAAACAGAAATGCAGCAGTGAATGTAGTCAGTGTAGTGATGAGCAGGACGGGTACAAACTGACATTAACTTTGGGCAACTCTAATATTTCTGGAGATGGGTTAGGGTTTGTTCTGGAGCACCAGTTTGCAGGCTTTTCACAGCTCATACAAGCTGTTGTCCAAAAAAAACACAAACGTTTTTATTAGGAATAAGCGCACATTTCTGGGAACTTTGACATGAACAACATTGTTTTTTTTTAAAGAGGGGAGCGGCAGATCATCCACTATTACCATCTAACATAGAAAGTACTCCTGGGTCAATGTGAGCTTCTGTGCTTTCTGTGTCTCTGCTCTGTCTTCTCTAAGCCCCAGTGGGTGGAGGCAGATGAGCGTTCACACTGAGCCTGGTTCTGGTTCTGCTGGAGGTTTTCCTCCCTGTTAAAGGGGAGTTTTCCTCTCCACTGTCGCCTCATGCATGCTCAGTATGAGGGATTGCTGCAAAGCCATCAACAATGCAGACGACTGTCCACTGTGGCTCTACGCTCTTTCAGGAGGAGTGAATGCTGCTTGGAGAGACTTGATGCAACCTGCTGGGTTTCCTTAGAGAGGAAACTTTCTCACCAACCTGGAGGATCTGATGGAATTTGATTTGCCCTGAGATGACGTGTTGTGAATTGACGCTATATAAATAAAATTTTATTGAATTGAAACGCACAGGGGTTGGGCAATGAAACTGAAACACCTGGTTTTAGACCACAATAATTTCATGGTAGCAAAGTATATCTGGACGTCATTTAATTGCACGTCGTTTGAGGGTGAACGACTGTTGTTTAGGGATAAAAGTAGAAAAGATGCAACATTTAGCTGTTTAGATCCCTGTTTTTATTTCCACAGTTTGTCCACATTCTTGTAAATAGTCTGTTGCTGCCTTTATGCACAAATGTACAACCAAATAACCACTCTGTTACACATTTCTTCAAATCTGAGTGTGCAATTTTAATAAGTTTCCAGTATTTTCTAAAATAATTAATGTTTTATATTTGCCCTTACGGTGCAGTCTTATTCCTTTTTGTTTGTAATTATTTTTGTTTCAAACCCGTGACCTTTACAGCCTTTCCAAGAAACAAAAGCCCGGCTCCCTAACCACTAAACTCACCACTCCCAGTATAACATACGGTTTATTTATTAGACAATATTAAATAAAACAGAATCACAGGAAAATACATCATCAATATGCTAATTTATTTAGTTTATTTGATTAGACAAAGATGAACGATGATATAAGAAAGCAGCAGTCACATGCATAGATAGGGGTGTAAGATTTTGCCAAAAATCAAAATTGTAATTTATTTCAACCATAATTGCGATTTAAAGTAGACTTTTCTCTGCATTAACCACAAGCAACAACAATGGCCTGTAGATAAAGATGTTTGTAAACAAGGACTATTTAAAACAAGAAATTTCACTGTTTTTATTAATCAGGATATTATTATTCAACAGAACAGCTTGTTGAGCTGGACATCAATCCCTATTGAACACAAAGTGCGACCAACCAAGGAGTCTATGTATTAAACAGTCTGACCACCACTTAATGCAATGATGAGATTCATGAATGTTTCTGGGTAAAACAGAATGATTATATCACCTTTAAAACAAGTAATAAAATGAGATTATCTCCCTGCTGTGACTCTTTTCATGTGGAGCAAACCCACTTTAAACATTTTACCAACACCTAAAGGACGCGTCTGATCCATTAATTGTTATGTAGACAAAAACTGCAGGAAATAACATTTTTTAAAATTGCGATTATATTGCAAATGCAATTAATTGTGCAGCTCTACCCATGCATGCATCAAGGTGCTCATAACAAGCTCGTGTGCAGCCCTTATAATTCAAATTATGCTCATTTGTGAACAATGTCATGACATATATTTTTTACTTTATTTCAGATAAATTATGATAAACGGATGAAAACTACAGCAGCTCAAGTTGAAGCTGTGAACTTATTTAAAAAAACATTAAGGTGGTGAACTATGAACATGGATCAACTCAGTTTAACCTGAATGAACTGAGTAAAGAACTAGTTCTTGTTGAGGAGGAACACCAGTCATGATGTATCATAGGAAAGACAACAGTTCCTTTCCACTGTCGCCACATGCTTGCTACAAAGTCAACCCGTTAACGGTCGGCTGGACTTACACTGGGCTTAGACAGAAAACCTTTGCTACTGTATGATAATCAGGATCATACTAAACAGTATTTATCTAATCTGATTTTGATCAGGTGACTGTAATCAAATAAATTGGATAAATTCATAGAACTGGGTATAAATTGGACCTCTTTGCCTTGAGGTAATAGCTGTTGGAAATGTTGCTATAGAACTAAACTGGACTGAACTGAATTTATAATACAGGTACATTATGAGCACTCGTGAATTAAATAAGCAAAGATAAAACGTAGCCTAACCATCTCAACTTGAATTTAAGAAGATAACACTGGCTGCTGGTGGGCTGCTCCTGGTCTCCAGCGGTAAATGCGCCCTGACGGCGATGGTGGCGGGGGATAAACCAGGAGCAGCCAATCAGGTGTTCCGTGATGAGCTGGAACAAATCTGATTCGCAGAGGCTGCACAATCTCAACCTAAAGGGCTTAAAGGATCTGCGGCTGATGTCTTGGAGCCGACAGGCCGGTCGGAGCTGTGTCGGCGTCAGAGAACTCTGAGCATGTTGGTTTGCGGTCGTCTCAGAAGCTGGAGCTCATAAAGCGGGACTACAGCTGTCCTGCAGCAAAGCCTGGATTATCTAGACTATTCTCACATCATTAGTTTATACAAATTTAGACTGCTCTGACGTGCCTAACTTTAAACTGAGTAAAATAAGATCTACACCGTGTTCTTTTTTTCTTTGCCTTTTTCAAAGTATCAGAGCACTGCTAGCATCCAACATGCGACGCAGGGTTCAGCAAAGGTGTCAAACAGCCCGCAGAGCTGTGGACGTGGGGTGATGAGACCCACGGCTGCTCCTGAAACCAAAATCTAAAAATATGAAGCTGCCTTTTAAATAACACGGGCAGCTCCGTACGGCAGCCGGCATGTGAATCCCTACCATGTAGGAGGCGAAGATCAGCACCCGTTTATGTTTCCCACAAGGCCACTGGGGGTCACTGAGGAGGTTGGGGTCGTATTCCGTCACATCTTCCACACCTGAAGCAGAGATCGCAGACAGCAGCAGAGTCAGACATGATGGAAAATTATGATCTAAAATAGGAAAGACTGGAAAACCTGCCCCGTTGACAGGAAAATACCTAAAGTCCTGAACAATTAAAAGCTTTAAACAACTGGAACTGTGGCAGACAAGGCTGGACAGAACCCAGGTTGATCTGGTGGTTTGATCTGCAGCAATAAGGGGCATCTTGGGTTTGCCAAGTCTCCATAACAGCCATGAGTTGTTTTTTTAAACTAGACTATATGCTTTGGACAGATTAGACTCAGATTAGACTTTATAAAAACAAAAAAAAAACTCCCGGCTGGTTTTAATGTGAAGCTATGAATGAAGATATAGACCATTGTTAAGTACGATGGAGGCTCTATGATGCTGTGGGACCGTTTCTATTTCAATACCTAGGTTCATTGTTGACTGCTCTGTTAGGGCTGGGCGATATGAACCAAAAATAATATCTCTATTTTTAGGCTGAATGCTGTTTTATTTATACAAATTATAAAAATAAAAATATAAAAATAAGCTATTTATTTATACTTATAAATATATAGATATATAGGTAAAGATGCCTATGAATCAAAGCTTTATCACAAAAGTCTCACAGGGACGTTTTAACAGAGAGCTGTAGATAAATATGAGAAACAGCTGAAAAATAACCTGCTGGAAAACATATTATTCTAACGCAACACAGACCGTCTAGATATAAACGATAGTCTCATATTATATCTCTTTAAAAAAAAAAACTATTTTTTAAAATCTGGATATTTTGCCCAGCTCTAGCCGCTGAATATTTTCATTTAAAACTTAAATGGCCTCTGCTGGAATCAATCAATCAATCAACCAATCAGCTTTATTTCTAAAGCACATTTTAAAAACCACATGGGTGACCAAAGTGCTGTACATTAAAATAGGAAAAGGTTAAAAAACAAGTTAAAAACATACAAAACACACATCACATCAAATATCAGGTTCACAGCAGTATTTTAAAATGCCATAAATGACAAGATCACAGTGTTTTAAAAGCCAGGAAATAAAAGTGCCTTTTAAAAATAGATTTAAAAGGAGGCTTGTTTTATACTCAATAGTAATTTATGGAATAAACACCTCTGAGCTTCAGCCTCGTTTTAGGGACCGTCAGCAGCAGCTGATCTAAGGGGTCGGGGTTGGCAGTAAGGCTGGATCGGCTCACATAAATATGGTGGAGCAAAGTTGTTCAAACATTCTAATATTAGTTCATGGTGTTTGGGCTTTTCAAGGAGATGACGATCCAAAACTTATTGTCACATCAGCCCAGGAAAAGGTTCATAAATTCACTATTCCTCTGCAGCCCTCGACCTAAATCCTACAGGAAGCCTCTGGGCTGAGCTGGAGAGAGAAGAGAGGACAGATCGCTCCCTCTGTTGTCTGCAACTCAGTAAAATGTTATAGAGGGATAAGAGGCGCCCTACTGCCAGATGTTGGTTGGTAGCAGCAAATGTGACAGTAATTTTGGCAACAGTTAATTTATAAAAAAAACATTTCTTATCATTTCCCTCAACATAATAAATGCACTCAAATTAAAGGATTTTTTTTCAGAGTAAGATTATGGTTGTGTAACAATAGAATTACTTGTTTTAAGGGATTTTAAACATCTTTCCAGAGGGTGTCGTAATAATAAAAAGGCACTAAAAACACCATAAAGGTTGTAATGATTAACAAATTGCTGTAATAGATGCCGTTTAACCTGCAGGGAAGCTACCTGATGCATCTGCTTGCCAACCCTCTACAGAGTGCAGTTATCGCTGCAAAAAAAAAAAGAAAAACAGAAAACTTTGGCTGTTTTTTCATCGTTTCGACCAAAATCCCTACATGAAAGCCAGAGCGGCCGACAGATTACATCACAAGAAGACTAAAAATATCAGCGTCACAATAAGACACACGTGAGCTGCCTCACATTCACCCCCCCCCCCCCCCCCACAGACAGCTGTGTTATTTTAAAACACAATCCTCCGTCTCTGTGGATGTTTGCAGACAAAGGTCGTGACACAAACATGTACACGTGTTTGAAGTTTATTCTGACCCAAACATCAGCTGCTTGGTGACCCTCCCTCCATCCTGCGTTTGTTGTCACTTCCTCCAGTTGCGTCCTTCATCCGTCTTCCTCATCTGTATTTTATACCTTCCTGTTCCTCTGCTTTTACTTCCTGTATTCACTTTTTTATATCTCCTTTCAAGGAAACCAAATAATTTAGATGTGAATTTAAAGTTGTGAAATTAATAGATGTCCTGATCCATGTTAACGAAGAAGTTTTCAGATTTTACAACTAAAATTAAAAAAAAATTAAATCTTCAGGCAGGACTGAAATATTCAGTGACACGCATGGAACAGGAAAACTGATCTATTTGACCACGATGACAAGAATTATGTTTACAAACAGCCAAGCATGGTGGTGTTAGCATCATGCTGAGGGCCTGTGTCCTGCCAGTAATACCAGCACCAGAACACAGCTGGACGGTAGGGCTGAACGATTTTGGAAAATAATCTAATTGTGATTTTTTTTTCTTAATATTGCGATGTAATGCGATTTTCTTTTTCCAGTTTTCTTTTTCCAACAAATTATTTTGTTTCCTCGCTGTGCAGATTAGTCGCTAAAAGACCCACAGCATCTAAACTCAGAGCAGAAATGATTGCGTTCTGCCTACAATATGTTTAAACCAAAATTGCAATTTTGACTTTTCTCTGCGTTAACCACAAGCAACAAAATGGCGTCTAAATAAAGAAGTTTTTAAACAAGGACTAATTAAAACAAGAACTTTTAATGTTTCTATTAATCAGAATATTGTTCAAGAGAACAGCTTTTAGTAGATTTGGACATCAATCCTTGTTGAACATAAAGTGCAACCAACAAGCAAGTCTATGTATTAAACTGATTGACCTGTACTTAATGCTATGTATGATTATATAAACTCTAAAACAAGCAATAAAATTAGATTATCTCACTGCTGCAACTGTCTTCCCTTCCATGTTGAAGCAAACCCACGTTAAACATTTTACCAACACCTAATGGACGCGTCTAATTTCCTAATTGTTACATAGCCAAAAATTGCAGACTCTGCGATTTGGAAATTGCGTTTCCAAATCGTGATTATATTGAAAATGCGATTAATTGTTCAGCCCTACTGGACAGTGATCCCAAATACACTTTTGGACCCGCTGCAGAACATAATGGTGAGAAGAATAAACGCAAAAACATCGTCATCCCATATGTTGCTGGAGTCTCCGAAAAACTCAAGAGGATTTTCTCCAAACACAAAATCCCAGTACATTTCAAACCAAACAGGACCCTCAGACAGAGGCTGGTGCATCCCAAGGACAAAACCCCCAAACCTAAGATGAGCGGAGTGGTGTATGCAGTTCAGTGCAGTGAGGAATGTTCTGATCTTTATATTGGAGAAACCAAACAACCTCTCCACAGACGCATGGCTCAACACAGGAGAGCTACCTCCTCAGGACAAGACTCTGCTTTCCACCTACACCTAAAGGACAAAGGACACTCTTTTAAGGACCATAATGTTCACATTTTGGACAAAGAATGGTTTGAAAGGGGTGTGAAGGAAGCCATCTACATTAAGAGAGATAAACCAACCTTAAACAGAAGAGGAGGCCTTAGGTTCCAACTCTCAAAAACTTACAACACAGCTATAGGATTAATTCCAGCCAACCATCACCTCAATTCTCACCCTCATTCGGGTGATCAAAACATTGTTCCTTTAAACCAGGCCAATAACAACCCTAACGACTCCTCGTTACAGAGGAGTGGACCAGTTTCGGTTCAATCTGCTGTCTTAATGACTTTAACGACCGCCCATTACTAAGGAGGTGGACCTGTTTCTGTTGAATTTGCATGTTATCTAAGCCATTACAGGCCTTTGTTTGGGCAGTAGTATAAAGCTTGTTACTCCACATTACACCAGACTTTTTGAATTGAGAAAGCTTCTTGGAGAGGAAGCGAAACGTCTTCAACTACGAAAAACAAGTCCAGTTGCTTTGTTTTTTTACTTTTTTTGGAATACCAGATAATCAACAACTTGATAAAATATGTTATCATGTTAGAAATTTCCCTACAAGGCAAAAACACCTAATCTTAACTGGACCCACTGGCTCAAAAACATCCTTTATCAGCTTTTCAGCCAGATAGGTAAATGATTCATTAGGGGGAAAAAACTCAATGTCACTTCAACTGTTCTGCAAAAAGTAAAGCTTGTAGTAATCTAGACGATAAGGAGCATTGATTTCCTATGACGTTTAGGAACATCTGAGCTGAAAACATGCACTGTGGCCAGACGGATCACAAATACCGATTTTGTTTTCCCCCCGATGGAGCGAAGATTAAAAAACGGCCTTCGCACTAAATTCCCTGGGCTCAGCCTCTGGTGTTGCACCGGTACCTTTGGCTAAGCAGAAACAAAGATTTAAGAGCCACACAAAGCTGCAAATACTTCACAGGGACGGCCGGGCCTTTTATCACGCCACATTCTGCAGACATTCATGAGGAAGAGCTGAAGCAGAAGCAGCTACCACCACCTAACCTGCATGTCAGAACATTGAAACTGAAAAAATTAAATCACGTATTTAGACAATGGTACAAAAATAACACCTGCACTGCATAAAGGGAACTAAAAATAAGTAAAATGTTCTTAAAATTAGTGTATTTGTCCTTGATTTGAGCAGGTAAATAAGATGATTTGCCATTTGAATTCGATTTTTGCACTTAAAATAGTAACAATTCATCTCCATAATCTTATTTCAAGTGCAGGTTGTCTAATTATCTTATTTTAGGGGTCAAAATACTCATTCCATTGGCACATAATCTTATTTACCTGCTCAAATCAGGACAAATGCACTAACTTTGAGAACATTTTACTTATTTTTAGATCCGTTTTTGCAGTGTGGAAACGCCGGCCCTGTTATGAAGTCTCACACCGCTGATGGCATGTGAAAAAAGTCAAAACAGGATATGAAAAAAACAGATCTATTTCGCCACATATTTCTGAAAGTCAAAGCTAATATTAGAATAATAGTTTTGTATGAGTTTATTTGCACTTTTATTTCTGTTCGAGGTCTTTAAGGGGTTTAGTTATAGTGTTCCATTCTCTCTGCTGATAAAAACGAGTCCATCTAGCTCATATCAAACTCAAATACTGCTCAGAACCCATAAACCACACAAGACATGTCAGTATTTGCTCCTGATAAATTATGTTTGCATAGATGGTTCATTACCCAGGTCCAGTCCCAAGGTGCTGCTCAGACGGCTGGGGGGGTAACTCCTGCCAGGGATGCTGTGCGTGCTCCTGGACATGGGGATCTGCAGTGTCAGATTGCTGGCTGATGATGGTTTGTGCCTCACGAGAGCGTTGGTGGGATACAGGAACTGGGCGTACGACACCGACTGAGAGGAAAAAGAAAGAGAGATAAATGGATCTGAACACAGACGACTTCAGGGCATTAAAAAGGTAATGCTCTGTGTGTGTGTCTGTGACTGGGGACACCTACCCTCCCATACGAGTCCAGCTGGAAGCCCTCAAGGCCCGGCAGCATCTCCAGGGTGGTGGAAATGTTCCCAGAGGAGTGCCTCCGACTGGGGTGGTTTAACGTGGGGTCACTGAACACAGAAACAAGACGCTCACTGAAACAAACGCAGCTGACAGCATAACAATAAAATACCCAAACCCTTCAAAACTCAAACTTCAAGATTTCGTTGACAAACTGCAAGTTGACAAAAATGTTCTTTGAATGAACCAAATTGATCTACTGTAGGTGGAATAATCTTTGATCCAGGTTAAATCTTTTTAGTTCATCTGGACTTTTCACTCCAACACAATAAAATTGCTGATCTCAGACGCTACTCACCCAATCTGACTGAGCCTGAGCCGTTCTGCAAACGTAAGGCTGGTTCACACTGCAGTATAATTTCCCTGATCTTCTCCTTCCAACAGGCACTGACTATTGGGGCGACTCAAAGTTATTTGACTTTTTTTATCTTATACCTACTCACTCTTGTTGCATACAAAGTTTTTATGAAAGATATTCACAACCTGCTGGCATATTAGTTCTTATTTTGGTATTTTATGCTTTATTTTTGCTCAGTTTGTCAGTGAATAAAGCCTTTCGTGTTTATTTACAATATTAACGGAAGTACAATACTGTGCATGCGCAGCAGGGGTTAAAACAAGGAGACGGCTAACGGCTATTAGCATCCCTCAGTTAAACAATGAAGAAAGTTCCAGTGAAAAAATGGATCGGCAAGCGCATGCAAGTAACGGCTGAAGCCGATAAAAGGAAAAGACGCAGATATCGGCCGGACGATGCATTGTTCGACCTCTAGTATGAGCAAACTTGTTACATCTATGTTTTTTTATCGTTACGTGTCGTGTCTCTCAGGCTTTGAAAATCGGCCGACAATTACAAAAAATTTTGCTGTGTGAACCAGGCTTAATAGGAGAATATTTTCTAGACACGCAAAGGTGGTGGAGACATATCTGAAAAGAGCTATAACTCCTAATTGCAGTGAAATGTTGTTCTACAAAGTATTGACTCTGGTGGGTAAACACAAAAATATAACTTTTCAGATTTTTATCTGTAAAAGGTTTTAAAATCTTTATTGCACCTCACAACTATGCATCTTTGTGTCACTCTTCCACATACATTTTCAGTGAAATACTGAAGTTTGTCCTTAACCAAAGTGAAACAGTTCAAAGAATATTAATACTTTGGCTGGCCACTTTAAAAATGCTGTTAAAGTCTGGCTGTAAGATTTCAGATTTAAGGGAACAAGCTGAGAACTTGCACTGCAAAAAGGGAAGTAAAAGTAAGTAAATTTTACTTGAAGTTAGCAAATTTGTTCTTGATTTGAGCAGGTAAATAAGATTATCTGCCAATGGAATGAGTATTTTTACCCCTAAAATAAAATAATTAGATATACTGCACTTGAAATAAGATGGATATGAGTTGTTCCTATTTTAAGTGCAGAAATCTTACTCCATTGGCAGATCATTTAAATTTACCTGCTCAAATAAAAGGACAAATCCACTAATTTCAAGAAGATTTTACTTACTTTTAGTTCCCTTTTTGCAGTGTGTGAATGCATTTCATCATAGTTTAATGTTTTTAATGTTCTCTATTTTATAAATATATGCATAAGTGCATCTAAAACCATTATTGGGACACATCTGTGCCTGAAAGGTCACAGTAACCACACTGCTTAATCCCTTAAGCTTCAGATCACAGCCGCAGCTACTTGATAAAAACGTGAGGTCTGAGCTCATTTCCTCTGTGGGTGAAAAAAAAAGAAAAAAGAAAAGCGTTGCTTCTGCCTTAACTACTGGATTTGTGCTCACACCATTTCCATGTATGCATATGTGTGAGTGTGCAGTGATGAGGTTGTGATAATTATCTGTTGTTTTTTCCTCCACCCCTGTTGCTCTGAAGCTTCCCACCAATGAACGCATAGGCAGGGATGCCTGGTGGCGTGCGTGGAAGAAGATATCCACCAGAAACAAAGAAGGAAAACACAGATTATGGGAAGTTCCTCTGTGTTTTAATCTCAGCCCATGTGCATCTGTGTAAAAACTAAGCGGTATCTCAGGGGATGTTTATGTGTGATTACGTTGGCGTGTTTGCGTCCGTCGATAGAGAGATCCGAGGTTAACTCAGAAGGCTCATGGGAAAAAAAAAATCCTCCAAACTGTTTCCTCTCTCATTTTCCTTTGTCTTGAAGCAGGAAACAACATCTTCAAGTTTATCTCCTCCTGTGGCCGGCTTTCCTTCTCTTCTCAACCCAACCCCCCATCCAGTTTCTGATGCTAGACGTGTGTGTGGATTACCTGAGGTAGAAGCTCTCGCCGTACGGCAGGACAGAGAAGGCAGCACACAGGGACCTCTTCGCACAGATGAGCACGATCCTGAAACACAAACAAAGGCACGTCAGCGACGGCGGCGGCCCGAACTTCGGTCCGCTCCGCTGCAGAGCTGCGGCGGGGCTCAGCCGGGCCACGGCGGCAGAATCCCAGGGGAGCAGCGGCCGTCGTTATCTCACACAAACACACACAGACAATCAACCCTGAAGCAGAGCGGTGAGTCAGGACAGCTGGGATAAGAAGCTCTCAGTAAACACAATTATTATTCACTTCATATTTCACTGTCTGGACATATTGGCCTGGTACATTCTGACAGCTCCGTTGACTTCAGAACCACTCGGATGAACCTAACTCAGAATGAAATTCACTATACACTATTTTATTGTCATTACCAAGAGAAAAACATGGCAACCGGTCACAAATGTGACTCTACAACACGCTTCTCTGTGGGTCAGTGACTAAATGTGATCTGGGACAACTCAAGTGCAACATAGTTCCTTATAGTGCTTACCACTAATTATCAATTAAAACGCTATTATTGTTAAACTTTACCTGTTTTTTTTTTGGTTGAATAAGAGGATGTTGAAGAACTTTGATAACCTGAAGTTTCATCTGAATACCACGTTGAGGACTTAAAAGCCAAGGAATAAAAATGGGTCTTAAGAAGCCCCTTAAAGTTATCCAAGCCTTGAGCATTGAAGGCTAATTATTTCATAGGAGCCACAACAGAAAAGTCACAAACACCTTTACTCTTGAGTTTGGATCGAGGAACATCTAGTAAATTCTGATTATTTGACCTCAAAGATCTTGTTGGTGTGGAAATGGGGACTCCTTTAGGTCAAATTGTGTTATACTTGCTTCATTAGTGTGTGATTTTTCTTTTTCCCTCCACACCACTAATACAGTAAGTCCCTTTTTTGGTTGCTTTTTTTTTTTTAATTACATTTAGTATGTACTCACACTTCTAACCTAATAGCTCTATGGATCCTCTTCACGGTGGATTATTATAGCTATAAAACCACTATAACATTGTTAAATCAAAGAAAATTTGAAAAAACTAATTTCATTTTGAAGGCTAGCTCACTGTTAAAGCCACAGTATCACATCTGCACCACCATGTTTCCTCAAAATCTGCTGAGTTTCTGAATAAATGTGAAATATCTGCTAGGGATGCACAGATATGACAATTCGGGCCAATATCGATTTTCAATATTAATATTGCCGTTATGTCCGATAACTGATATTTACAGATGTGCGTGTGCACTCATCTGTAAATATCAGATCAGAACACATCTCTGTTATGGTTACATTTTACAAACTATTCTAACTGAATTCTTGAATGTGGGTTATTTGTATGCACTCTGTACATACAAAATGACAATAAAGTTATCTGCTTTTTATCTCGGTTTCATTTAAAAAACCCACAATCCTGGCTGTGACGCATCACTGTCACTTTAACATGACCGCAATCTAGGTTAGATTTAACTAGGGCTGGACGATATAGAAAAAGAACTTCATCGCTAAAAATTTAAATCATATTGATCGATATCAATAGTTATCATGAAATTCAAAACATATATTTTAAGTGCAGCCCTGGCCATTTTATGTTGTTGCTTAGCGATCTGTTTGGAGATAAAGACACACTGAATTCAAACTCAACCCTTTATTCAACCAACTTTTTACCAAAACTGCGAGTTTTTAAAAAAGAAAAAAAAACAAAAACGCGTGTTCTCTGAACTTTTTGAAGGGGGCGGAGCTTGGTGACGGAGCGTTCCTGGGTCT
Organism: Fundulus heteroclitus; assembly: GCF_011125445.2. NCBI lineage: Eukaryota > Metazoa > Chordata > Actinopteri > Cyprinodontiformes > Fundulidae > Fundulus > Fundulus heteroclitus. Next base: position 36,675,155 of record NC_046361.1, on the reverse strand, counting down.
GCGTTGTGATTGGTTGCGAGGATGTGATGACTGTAATATTAACCTACACGATAGGCTAGAATGCAAAAGGAAGGAAAACTGTTATTCTATTGAACTTTTTGTTGACCCTTTTTTTCTATCATCCATATACGCCCATCAATCAATATATATTGTTATTGAATAATCGTCCAGCCCTAGATTAAACTAAAGATGCTCAGAGATAACTCAACAACAACAGCAGACCTCCACATACAAAGCTACAGCACCAAAATGTTGTGAAAAAATGAAATCAATTACATTAGAAAATGTAAGTAAAACCCTTAAAATTCATTCATCTTGGCTTTTTTTTATAGAGAGAAGCTACTTTTCTTATATTTTTAAATGTGGGATCTTAACATTGTCTGGAAAAGAGCGTGGGTGTGTGTTTTTAAGCAGCTCCAGGTCAAACCCCTGAGGAGCGCAGCTCTGGAGAAACATGTTTACACTGCAACAATCAGGCTCCCAATTAAGACAAGTGCATGAAAACACACACACACACTAATCTTATGTCAATATGAAGCTTTTTTTTATGCAAACTTCATCATTACTGACCTTGTGTTTGCCTGAAATAGAGGCCAGTGTTGGAACGCAGCGGCGAGGCAAGGCCCTAAACACGGAGGATGTCCACAAAACGACAACCAGCCAGGTTTAAAACGCGAAGCAGATGCTAATCTAAAACTCAGTCAAATCAGCTCTGAAGTTAATCAGAAAGCTGGCGGAGAGCGCAGCAAATCTGCTGAAGTGGTTACATAAACTGGATTTAACAATATTCACAAATTAATGGGAGATTTAAAAGAAACCTTGGCTAATAGGACATGTATGGCATTATGGGATTATTAATGGCATTAGCTTTATGGATGAGAGGTTAAATACAAAAAAAAACAACAACAATTTAAGACGCCTTTCTTTGTAAATATTGTTTTTTCCTATTTTCAAAGCAGGCCTCGGACACCCTGCTTGTTCCTGATGATCGGTGGGAACGTCAAGAACAGGAAGTCACCAGGGAGCTGAGAGGAAGCAGCAGACCCATCACAACACAGCTGCTGGAAACAGAAGTCAGACCCCCTGTTCGTCGAGTTATTAGGACACATTTCATAACAGTCAGGGGCTTTACTCCATAATCCCCTTCAGACCCAACAATACAGTCCCTATAGGTTAGATCTGCTGATTTAAAAGGCTAAAAGAAAGACACGTGAGTCTCTGGGAAAAACACTCCTAAAATACATTCCTAATTATTATGCTTAACTGGTCTGGATGATTATGAAAACTAATAAGAAGAAAATTAATCATCCAGAACAATCAATTAGACAAATAAATGTCACTTTATGATATCTAGTCATCTCTTAAACAAGCTGACATTGAGCTACAGTAACAGCACAAAGTCAGGTATTTGCAGCATGTCAAGTTTGAGGAAAGTGATTAAAAAACTAAATGGCAGGCAATATTTAGATTTATTTATTTTTTTATTTTTTTTGTCTGACACTAAAATCAAATCAGGAAAACCAGGGAAAAAGCGGACTTCTCGTTACAACAAAACGTTCTGCAGAGCTTGGCCTCCATTTGGATGAGAACTAGAGATAAATACTGAAGAGGACAGGGAGTCCTCATCTGATTAAACATTCTGTAATCATTACTCACATTAGCACAATAAAGCACTAAGTTTGTTTTGCATGCATCAGACAGATACGTCTAAGAACAAGCGTGCGCTGCAAAAGGGGAAATAAAAGTAATTAAAACGTTTCTTGAACAAAGGGTATTTGTCCTTTGAGCAGGTAAACAAGATGATCTGCCAATGGAGTATTTTTAGCCCTAAAATGAGATAATTAGACATGTTGCACTTGAAATGAGATGATGGAGATGAAATGTTCCCATTTTAAGTGCAAAAACGTTATTCCACTGCCCGATAATCTTATTTACCTGCTCAAATAAAGGACAACTACACTCATTTCAAGAACATTTTACTTACTTTTAGTTCCCTTTTTGCAGTGTGGACCAGACAAGATCACTCCTCCACAAACCAAAAGGAGGTGCAGCCCAGAGGTACACCATTTTGTTGTAACAACTAAACCATTCTGTTGATTGTTAGTCATATTACATGTTTGTGGCATGTGGTACAGGTTATCCATTTATATCTTCAGTTGAGAACAAATGAGTAATATTTCATGGTAAAATCTATGATACAGTGTCTCCTTGCATGTTGGATCACAAAGTACTTGCATACCAACTTGGCTGAACTACAAACACCGCTCCGTGCTCTCAGCTGGACCTGTTTTTTTTACAACAATGACCTCTCGCACTAATAAACTGTCTTCGAGTCCCTTGATCCTCAGGTTTAATTTGTGCTCCCTTCAGGAAGGACAAGAATATATATATATATATATATATATATATATATATATGAAATGTTTTTAATTGTTTATTTTGTTCTCTTTGTGTTGTTCTATGTGGCGAATAAACTTTGATTTGATAGATCCTGAAGGATGTGTTGCGTACTTGACACAACTTGGTAAAGTTGCACTAACTGATTTAAAGTTTACTTTACTTTTAACTTTATTCGTCCTTAGCAGATGTATTTTTAAAGCAATCAGGACCAAAAACCGGAATAAAATCGTGATCATTAGAATCTTCTACTATAGCACAGCAGTAACAGGCCTTGTGAGGGCAGACTACCTTCTCCCTCAGGAAGGTATTTCTCCTGCATTGTGGTCCATCTGATGTTTTTATCGTACCGATCATCCCTACAAGTAGACCGTATTAAATATGTAGATTTACAGACACCAAACTGTCAGCTTTGGAGATTTTCTTTTTACTTCCTTCACATCTTCATTGCTATGTGTAACTTTTTGATTTAGATTATTGCTCTGATTGAATGATAAAGATGGGTCATTTTAGACTAATTGGTTCTCTGTTGTGGTCATTTGCTGTTTTATTAAGATTAATAAACATCTGCCTTATTTAGATCACATGGTTTCTTGTCTTTCCCGTTTTGAAGAGTGGCTAAAAGAAACCGGCTTCTGTATCGTGGGGGTCCCAATAAGTAGGGAGGGTGCTGTTTTTTTTCTAACTAGATGTGTAGATTAACGCTGCACCAGTTTTCTACTTGTCTCCTGACTGAGGACCGTGTCAGTCCACTGACACTGGACAACAGTGACTTACTGCTAGGAATGCGTTACTCAGCAGGGTTATAAAAAAAGCACCAGAGGTCCCAGAGCAGACTTGGATTTCTGCAGTTTCAACGCAATTTTCTTCGCAGTAGGACTGAGCGATTACATCTGACAATAACACTGGCGCATGCACAAAAACGTAACTGGATAAATCCCTAAAACTCTACCTGATGCCCTTTGTTGCGGCCTTTCTGTCACTTTTGGTTAAGCTGCATGGATACAGAGCTGGAGCACCAGCCAGCTGTCCTGACCTCGCTTTCTATTGGTGTTGTTCTTCAGTCATTTTAAGTGGTGTGAACAGGAAGGCTCAGCATGCTGCTACACCTGGACGCAGACTTGGCTGCAGCAGTGGAACAATGTGGGCTATAATTAAACGTTTAGCTTCTAACTTTATCTTGCAGGAGGACAAAGATGCAGCCAAACACACACATAGCTTAAAGGAAAGAGGAGTAGGCGCTGTAGTGCACAGGAAGACGGGGCCAGACTCATGTTTCTGGTTTTTGTGTCCCACCTGCTGCCTCTGGTGTCGTACTGTTTCATGTTTTTAATGAAGTGGATCTTCTTGGTTTGTCGAGGTCTGGGAGAACCACCAGAGAGGTTGCGAGTTCTGCAGACAAAAGCACAAAAACAAAAATTAATGAAGAGATTTCATCTCAGGGGGGAAGAAATCATCCTTAAATGCAACCCGCACAGTATTATTAGCATTAAAACATTCTGCCTAATTATACAGTTATAAAGCAGTTAATATTCATGTTTAAGATACTGTGGTGTGTGCATGCACGTGTGTGCTGAAGGTCAGTTTGTGTTGCTGCGTCGACCTTATGGATTTAAAAACCACACACACCACACCATGAAAGCAGGCCAAGGAGCTCAACGCAATGACATCCCAGCTCTTACATAACACTGACATCAGCATTAGCACGTCTCGCCCGCATGACACCTGCACTTGTGTGCTGCAAGCATGCAACATTTCCGACAAACACGTGGAGCATTTCCCTTTTATCGGGTCAAGATCCCACAGATGGGAACAAAACTCACGTGAATCTACTTAAAAAGATCTTTTCACCATATTTTAAACATAATGAGTTATCGTCGTTTCAGGAATTTCTCAGTAATATTTGAGTTAATCACCTGCCCAGGTAAATAATGCACGTCTAATTATAAAATAACCTCCATTTTAAACAGCAGTTCTCATCAATAAATTATAAAGATGCACCGATATGAACATTTGGGCCGATATTGATGTCTGATTTTAATATTGCTGTTATGGCCAATTACTGATTATATATATATATATATATATATATATATATATATATATATATATATATATATATATATATATATATATATATATATATATATATATATATATATATATATATATCCCTTTGACACATCCCTTTGACAAATTAACGCACCACTAATATTGCTCCCCTGCTGCAGTAAACAACCCACTGCATCACTGTCACATGACCGATCAAATACCACCTGGCCACCCCCCACCGCTCCAAAAAAAATTAAATAAACACAAACAGAAAAAATATGAAGATAAACATCAGGTATTAATATTGGCCTGGTTCTATTTATCGGACTGATACGACACGGTAATAAATGACTCCCATCGACTGATACCATTAATTGGTGATTTATTGCGCATCTCTATTAACTGAGTGCATGAAACGTTAGCAAACAAGAGTTTCTAATTTTCTGTAGGAGTCAAAAGACATTTTAAAACAACAACAAAAGAAAATTATTTTGGAGGAATTACTAGAAAACTTGACAACTCTCCAAAAAGCAATGCAATAGGAGCATCTTGGCTAAATGCAGCGTTACTTTTGAAGGAAATGGCTACTTCTAACAGAATAATGCACTAAAACATAAAGATGGGTTCTCTGTACTTCACCGGCCTCCTCAGTCACCAGATCTTAATCCAACCATCATGGCTGAGCAGCCAACAAATCTGCAGACACTGACTGATGCCGTCAGGTCAACATGGACCCCGATTTCTGAGGAAGGTTTTCAACACCTTGTTGAATTTATGCCACAAATAATTAATGGAGCCCAGGAGGCAGGAAGGGCTCCTTTTCAAATCAGCTTTTATCTAAACAGAAAATGTCACACGTGTAACCAGTCCTGCTCGTTATCCAGACACATAAAGATTCCTTTATGACCAAACCCTGACAGCACTCATGATATTTATTGCATTATGTCACTCACATTTTGTGTGAAGGACAAAAAAAACAGAAAAAGACTCAAACACACATGGCTACAACGGATCTAAACAACAAGCCCCTGGAGTGAAGCACAATGGTTACACAACTGAATATGCACACACACGTAAACACACAGGCACACGCAGACGGAGCATCTGTTGCTGTTTTTCTGGGGCTGACCTGCTGATTCCACAGCACATGGGCATTAAATCACTGTTATCACTGCTGCTCACTAATTCGTGTTTTCTGGAAGCGTGTCTGTTATTCAGCCAGAACATCTGGGCACTAAGATGTTTCTCATAAGACACGGCGGATTGAAGACTTTAACCCTCTGCTGGCCGTTCTACCTCCCAGAGATGTTACTAAAGCAAACGTTATCTTGCTCAGGGAGAAATACAGTCTGTGGAGCAAACAGCTAATAGTTTTAAATTTATGGCAACATCATATTTTACAAACATATTTTACAACAAACCGACGTCAAGTCTTCATTTTACAGCTTGTTTGCTCTGTTTCTTTCTATGGCTGATGTTGATTTTTCTAGACCAGGCCAGGCAGCAACCAAATATTATTATTATTATTATTATTATTATTATTATTATTATTATTATTATTATTATTATTATTATTATTATTATTATTATTATTATTATTAAACACTGAACATATGAGTATTTTTGAGTTTTGGTTGTGTTACCCTGCGATTTACAGGCGACCTGTTCGCCTCTGACCCTATGACTGTGGTGGGTGGATGGGTGGATGGATGTATGGATGGATGGATGGATGTACGGATGGATTTGTTGGTTTGATGGATGGATGGATGGATGGATGGATGGATGGACGGACGGATGTGTTGGTTTGATGGATGGATGGATGGATGGATGTACAGACAGATGGATGGATGGATGTACAGACAGATGGATGTGTTGGTTTGATGGTTTGATGGATGGATGGATGGATGGATGGACGGATGGATGTGTTGGTTTGATGGATGGATGGATGGATGGATGGACGGACGGATGGATGTGTTGGTTTGATGGATGGATGGATGGATGTACAGACAGATGGATGGATGTACGGACAGATGTGTTGGTTTGATGGATGGATGGATGGATGGATAGATGGATGTACAGACAGATGGATGGATGTACGGACAGATGTGTTGGTTTTGATGGATGGATGGATGGATGGATGTACAGACAGATGGATGTGTTGGTTTGATGGATGCATGGATGGATGGACGGATGGATGTGTTGGTTTGATGGATGGATGGATGGATAGATGGATGGATGGATGGATGGATGGACGGATGGATGGATGTGTTGGTTTGATGGATGGATGGATGGATGGATGGATGGATGTACAGACAGATGGATGGATGTACGGACAGATGTGTTGGTTTGATGGATGGATGGATGGATGGATGGATGGATGGATGGATGGATGGATGGATGGATGGATGGATGGATGGATGGATGGACGGACGGATGGATGGATGAAAGTATTTTCATCAAAACTTAGTTTGCAGGTTTTGTTGCAATGGTGGTTTTTATTTCCCAAAGAAACAACAGAGAGTATGAAGGCAGATCCTCATTAAACGGGGCAGAAACAGCTGTTAATCTGGAGGATTTAATAAAAAAGGAACAGGAAAAGGAATCAGGCGACGCGGGTCTGGCCGCCACAGCCAGGCTGAACGCAGACTGGATCCAAGGTCGATGGAACAGAAACAGATTTTCAGCGGCCTTATCAAACAGCGCTGGCAGCAGAATAGATATTACCTCATCACAATGCTTCTCTCACACAATGTACCCGAACATTTAACATACCACCGCGTTAAACTTTATCATTTAAGGAATGTGCATTAAATGGGTCTTACTAAAAGGGAAGATGTCCAGTAAATGGCTCCAGAAGGGAATCAAACCCGGGACCGCTACCCATTGAGCTGTGCAGCACCCTCAGCCTCCAATTTATCATGTCTGGTTGTGTTTTTGCTTACAGAGCCTTAAACAAGACCAGAATTATTTTTATGAACCGCCCGGTGTTTACAGACAGTATTTGTTGCTATTCAGCAGAACCATCCTAATTATGTTCTAAAAATGGACTATAAACATTTTTAGGGCTACAGTGAAGCAGGCAGAAAATTAATAACATTTCTATGGATCAGACTGAAATGTAGATAAAGAGGTCTCCATGCGGGTATAAATAGAAACATCCCAAGTAAAAAATATGCATATTTTTAGCATTATTCGACCAAGAACAGCCCATTTGAAGAACTTCTAACTTTAGCGCTGTGACCACATTCAAGTGGTGGATTATTCTCAGCTTTCCTCGTCCATGGGAACCATCAGGAAGCAGAAACCCTGGAAGGTCGCTGGATGTCTCCGTTGTGTGGGAACGTTAGGAGATGTCTGGCCTCTGCTCCAAATCGCTGATTCTGATCATCATCATAATCATGCTCGTTATCACAGTAATCATCTCACAGGCAGTCCAAGTCTGCGTTCATTTTACCTTAAACCAGTTTATCCAGTCATCATATTTCAGCCTGCACCAACAAAATAAAAAAGAAAAAAAAGAAAACACCCAACACTTTCACAAAATTGCTGAATAATGTCCGGTGTTATTTAAAGCCAGAGTAATGGCAGCGTTCAGCTCGCTGCCTGCAGCCACAAATAACAATCAGGAGGTAAGAGGCAGCTTGGATGAAGCACAAACCACCCTGCAAACACAACTGTCATCATCAGTGAGCAACACTTAGAGCGTTGGGTTCGTCACAGCAAGTGTTCTCCAACATCAGAAAAGTCTGCAGACAGTGAGATCACAGACACCAGGGCTCTCCCGGTCCCTCTGAACCGGTCCCAGGATCGGAGCCGTGGTTCTCCGGGCTCATTATCACAACAGTCTGAGCAGCGCCGCGCCTTCATGAGAACCAGCCGGCTTCGCGTCTCTGGGACGCTGTGGAAACTTCCCCCTCTGTGGGAATGGAAAAATCCAGCGGATAAGTCCCCTGATGCTCAACATGATAATAATGGTGACGGTGGTTCACATGAAGGACTTTGGGACTCTATGTTGACCGACGTCGGCACAGGAAGTGACCTCTACTGTACAAATAGGAGCATAATCTCTGCATCTTCTATTGCTAGGAGCTGAAAACGTACTTGATGATTGAACGTTTAGAGACAAACTATTAGCATATTTCTAAAATAAGGGATGAGCATTTAATCAAATTTGTGTTTTATCTTTCAAAAAGATCACAAAAATAATGTCACTGAAAAAAAAACAACTAGTATTTATAAAAATAGTCCAAATTCAGGTCCGCTATATTTTGCTTAGTTGTGTAAAACAAGAATCTAGGAGGCTGAGCTCTCATTCAGTCAGGCAGCCCTGTGTGGAACAGACTAGATACCACAAAATTTAAGACATCTGAAGCAAAATAAAATATTTATGAAGAGGTCTAAACATGTTTCTCTAGGATCAACCCACACCCGGTTGACTTCATCTCAGTGCAAGCAAGCAAGGAGGCAAGCCAGGGAATTTTTGTTTCTTGTAGCATCAGAAACAAAACTAAACATGCCATATGGTAAAATATAAATATCAATATATATTGATATATAATGAATAGATGTTCATGATGAACAATAAGAAATAAAACTGAAACAAACTGAGAACTGTAGAAAACATGAATTCAAATCAATATCAGTTGCTTTCTAAATAAGTAAAAACGGCTTATTGTCTTTTTCTCATCTTAGCCAGGACATCCTTGTAAAACAGATTAATAATCTAAATGGATTTCTTTTCTGGAAAAACATAACCTTTTTTGCAAGCTGAATTCTCGTGGTATTTGTGCGTTCACAAACACACGCTCCAGTGGAAGCCAGAAACAGTTCGGACAATCACGAGCTGCCGAATCCACAGCCGAACCAAAATAAACATGGCAGCGCAGGAGGAGCTGCTGCAATCAATTCTGTGTTTTCAGAATCTATGATTTCTTCCTTGAAAGAAGAACATCAAAAAGCGTAACTTGTTGTGGTTTCTAATGGCGGCTGTTATAAATTTTAATCTGATACCGTGATTGGCTAAAACCAACCTTTGTTAGGCGGGCACTAGGTGTCGCTTCGCCCAATCAGCTCAGAGAGTTGAGCCGAATGTCCCGCCTTTCCCTGATTGGATTCGATTGGAGCAGACCCAGACTGATAATGTGCAAAATGGGGAGTGATACACATTATTAATCTGGCTGGCCAGGTTAAGGCTGCTTGACACGGCAAGACTTTAAAACAGTCGGCTGATTGTCAAAGCCTGAGAGACACCACACGTGAAGATAAAAAAATCGTAGATGTAGTGGGTTTGCTCATACAGTGTGTGATCCAAAAAAGGTTAAAAAATAAAATACAGTTAAAAAATTAAATACAGTGAATGGTGTGTGGTAAGAGGGCAAGAACCACACATGAACAGATTACTCAGGAACATTCGGGTCTCAGACGGGAAATCTTGTGAAACCTCTTAAGATCAAACGTGTGTTTACATAAATAAACATGGACGACGAGGAAGAACAATGGCGATAGTTTGTGGACTAATTTTAATAAAGAAAAAACATTACAAAAAGGTGTTGGTTAAAGCGCAAATGGGGGTCTCTACATTTGCTGCACTATGACATGGAGGTGAGCTCTTTATTATTCTGTTTCTGTTTTTAACAGCTAGGAGTGAAAGGCCTGTCTGAACAGATGTGTTTTTAGCTGTGATTTAAAAGACTTTTAGATCAGTGATGGATAGTAGCTCTGGTGGTAAAGAGTTCCACCACTTAGGAGCAAAATCAGAAGTAGATTGATCATCCCATCTTCTACACCTAGTCCTGGGAACATGCAGTGTTACAAGCTCCGATGAGCGCAGAGCCCTGACGTTGTGGCGAACAGCTCAAAGTTCAAATATGCTGGAGCAAGGTGATTTATGACTTTAAAAGCAATCATAAGCTATATATCATATAGGATATATATAAATATCTCATATGCTTTACATTGTTTTAACATAAAAAAAAACAGTTTGCCATGGCAGTGTGCCAAAATCAATTACATGTAGTGGAAACCCTGAAACATACAATAGGAGAGGGGGGTCAACTGTTTGAACAACCTAAAACATTTAATATTTTACATACTTTTATTTTTTGGTTGTTTTTCATTTAACATTTCATTACCTTAATAAAAAAAATAAAAAAAAAGGACACTAAATAGTTATTTTTGACCAAAATAATTCCTTCCCCTGGCAGTTTTTAAACAAGACATTTTCATTTTAATCATGCTAATCTGAATCTGCCAGGGTTATGAATAATTATGGGTTTAGCTAAGTATAAACCCTATGATAACATGGTGGGGTCATGTTTTTGGGTCTGCGATAATGAATTGGTCTGAGCCACAGTCATTAATAACAGCTGTTTGTTTTTTTTATAACTCTAAATTAAGCAGCTTCTTCGACTGTGTGAAGAAAGGGGTTCTTTGAAGTGATGTAAAAATATTTTGGATATTTTTATCCAGTTTGCATCAGCACAAGAACAACATATTTGCGTTTTCTCATATTATCCGTATTAAAGGCAACAGTTTGGAGGAAAATTATGACGTCTCTTTACTAAAATTGTTGCAAGAACTTTAATTATAGCTTTATTTCCAACCAAAGTACTTGAATGCAGATGTATTGTATGTATTGTGAGCATTAAACTGTCTGTCACTGCACCAGAAAGGAAACATTGAATCATCCAGGAAGCCTGTAAAAAAAACTTGTAGATGTCTTATCAGAGGCTAAATCATTTCCAGCTCCTTCAATGCTTTCCGTTACCTTTGTCTCCTTTTTGTTTTTATTGTAAAAAATATCTGCTTTGATGCCGCAATTATACTTCTCAATTGTGACAGCCCTAAGCTATTTATAGAGCTCAAGTTTTTATAGCTGCCATCTAAAAACGGCATGAAACGGACATTCTTCGCTGGCAACAAGAACACAGAGCCATCATTGAGTAGAGATAAGAAATAAAGTCCAAATGAAAACTGAGCCCCAAAGATGATGCCACACTCATCCAAACCCTCTCCAGATAGAGACAAATCCCTCAAATACAATCTTCTGCTGATCACTCCAACTTTGCCCAAACTTGTTTTCACGAGGATGAAAAAATTACAACTACACTGCAAAAACAGAACTAAAAGAAGTTAACATTTTCTTGAAATTAGTGTATTGGTACTTTATTTGAGTAGGTAAATAAGATAATCTGCCAATGGAATAAGATTTTTGCACTTAAAATGGGAACAACTCATCTCTATCAACTTATTTCAAGTGCATTATATCTAAATATCTTATTTTAGGGTTAAAATTACTCTTTCCGTTGGCAGAAAATATTATTTACCAGTTCAGTTCTGTTTTTGCAGTGTATTGCTGTGTCCTGATGAGCTGGTAGCCATTCCTTACTCACACACTGCAAACAGTGAACTAAAAGTAAGTAAGATTTTCTAGAAATTAGTCTATTTTCATATTCTGCACTTGAAATAAGATGATGGAGATGAATTGTTCCTACTTTAAGTGCAAAAATCTTATTCCACTGGCAAATAATCTTATTTAGCTGCTCAAATCAAGATAAAATGCACTCATTTCAAGAATAATTTACTTAATTTTAGTTCCATTTTTGCAGTGCATACTGAACAGAATCCACTGAGAGCCACAACCAATCCTGCACACTGTCTTAAATCAACACACGCACGCACAGACATGGGTATCTTAATCTGTCTCTGCCAGCACAGATTAGCCATTATGTTAAAGCCCGTCTAAGGCTTGGAGCTATATTACCTTCTTAACATGTTGGTTTCAAATGGGGTGCATAAAAATCAGGTTTTCTCCAGCAAAGCTACACTAATGTGCCTAAATGTGCCGTCATATTTCGCTTCTGTGTCTGTCAGCTGCAAGCTGAGTTACACTTGCAACCGCACATTCTGGACAAACTGGTCACTTTCCATTTCCAAGTGCCATGGGCCTCAATTTTCCCTAAAGTCTGGTGTGTGACCTACAGAAGATCAGTTTTTCCCCCACTAGAGTTAGTATTCCCAGAGCTAATTTACATCTAAGCACAATCAACACAACAACACAGACTGCTGGTTAATGAGCTGTTTTCACCGTAACCATGTTTGACTTGGTGTTAAGTTCTGTTGGCAAAATCATCTAAAAAGGGAAAATCACCTGGACTGCATGATTAAAGCGTATCTTAACTCAGTCTGGGATTTTTATGTCTGGGTCTTGCACGTCATCATGACAGAAGTTACTTTGATTTAAAACTGTTAGAGCAGTGGTTCCAATTTGCTACCAGGCTGCACCAGAAAGAATAAATAAATTTCCATGTCAGGGTTTCAGCTACCTGTAATTGATCGTAGAGCACCGCCACTGCAAAGTAAAAGCCGCCACACTTTCAGAATCTTTAATGTTAAAACAATGTTGAGTTTATGAGATATATTGACGGCATATTATGTATAGTCCATATTTGCGCACTTGTACTAACCCCTAATCCGAGTTTGAATTCAAATATCACGAAATGTTAAAATTTACTTTATTTTGAAAACCCAACACCGCCTGCTCCGTCCAGTCTGGCTGCTGCACTGCTTTCAGGAAGGAAGGAAAACTAGAGACGATTGTTGCCCATTTAGTGTCGTTGTTGTTATATTTAGCGACTTTTCAGACCCCTATAGAAATTTTCTTTCCTAAAGCAAGTAGCAACAAGCAACTTTTAGCAACTTTATTTGTTTTAATGCGACTTTACCAACAGCACCAGTCAGTCTGGAGTGACTGTATTGAGGCAGCAGCGAGAGCTGCTATGAGTGTCCTGCTTCCCTCAGCGCTGTCTCACAGGCACAATACAGCTGCTGCCTTGTGACGCAAATGTTTTTTTATAGTAGTCTTTTTGTCCCTGAAGATGTTGCACTAAAATAATTCCCTGAATTTGATTCATACACAGCTTCAATCACTCATTCAGCTCATTCACTTTGTGTGCCTCTGCCGTCTGTCTTTTTGGGTTTGTTTACGTAGTGTGGATTCAGGCAATGTATTAAAATTCATAAATCTTTTTGTAAAGGTAATATTTAGTTCCACTTAATCACTACTTACTAACTTTTTGTCTCAGCAAAAGCTCTCATACAGCCTGGATCACAAATGTATGAACAAATATGCAATTTAGAAGACGACGTCATCCAACAAGAGTTTGTGCGCAAAACACATTTGCGGAATAAGTTCTAATGTAGCGAGCATTTCCATCACATGACTGATAAACTGTTTATGCTGTCTTCCCAGATATTCCCATAATGTGCACAGAATTGCAATTCTTTTTGTCTCTGGACTGCAAGTAACATCGGCAATACCAGTTGACATGACAGAACAATTACAACTTGCCCGACAGCAACACATTCCTGAAGCCCTCTCTCCATTTTCCTCAGAGTCCTCAGTTAAAGTTATGCTTTCAGTAGCCGGGTTAATTTGCTCCAAAACCAGTGGATGGAAACACGCCTTATTCGCGTTTTTGTTTCTCTTTTTCTTTTTGGTGACATTTTAAAACTTTGCTAAACATTCACATGACAATTGGAGGGAAACATAGCTATGGTCTCCCATCACCTCTAAATGGGATTGCGTCATCGCAGAAAATCAACCTTGCAGAGAGAGAACTTTTCCACCCACACTTTGAGTTTTTGGCTCAATCTCCACAGTCTCCAACAGCCACATGGAGCTATTTGACAATCAAAACGTAAGAATATTTTAATATTAACTGGAAACAAGTCTGGAACCCAGCATGATAACGACAAGTATAGAAGGACGTGTGCCAGTCAGTGATGATAAACAGTCACAATGAATCTTTATGCAAGCCAAGCAGTCTTGTCTAGTCTATCACCTGAAGAACATTTCTAGGATTAAAGGACTAATGTCTCTGCAGGATCTGGAAAAACTAATCCATGCCTTTATTTTTAGTCAAATAGATCACTGCAACGGTGTTTTCACAGGTCTGCCTAAAAAGTGGATCAGACAGCTGCAGCTGATCCAGAACGCTGCTGCCCGCGTCCTCACTAAGACTAAGAAAGTAGAGCACATAACCCCAGTTCTAAAGTCCTTCCACTGGCTCCCTGTATCTCAGAGAATAGACTTTAAAATCCTTCTGTTAGTCTATAAATCTCTGAATGGCTTAGCATCTAAATACATCACAGACTTGTTATCAGTGCATCAACCCTCCAGACCACTCAGGTCTTCTGGCTCCAGCCTGCTCTGCAGAACCAGAACCAGACATGGAGAAGCAGCATTTAGTTCCTATGCTCCACTGATCTGGAACAAACTCCCAGAAAACTGTAAAAGTGCTGAAAGCCTGAGTTCCTTTAAATCAAGATTAAAAACACATTTGTTTAGGATTGCCTTCGTCTGTTCTAACTGAAACACCACTAGTGTTTTTTTATGTTCTATTTTCTATTTACATTTTATTCCTACTTGCTTTTATTTTTTTAGTTTTGCTATATTTTAATCATGTAAAGCACTTTGCATTGTCTTTGTACTGAATTGTGCTATATAAATAAATTTGCCTTGCCTTGTGATGCTTACTTTTTACATAAGCAGTTTCCAAGAAAAAGAAAGCAGTATTGACAATTTACTGACAGAATATAGCTTAGTGATGTACGACATGTCAGCGTTACCGTCAGTGATAGTTCATTAAATAAAACTGGCCTGACATTAACAACCAATGTTTGTAGCTGTTTGTGTACGTTTTTCTGGAGGAGGAAGAGGGTTGGCCATGTAACAATGACAGTGATTAACTAAGGCAGGGAAGTAATGTTACAGTTGTGATAGTTCTTCCTGGTGTCAACAGGGTGGGGAAATGTGTATGCATTATCGGTAAATATCATAAACAGCCGTATTAGTAATAGTAATATCGATATAGGTCCAAATTTTCATTTTTGTGCCTTCCTTGTGCTGGTGTAACCAGGACCTTCACTGCCGTCATCAGTGGGTGAAGGCTGAGCGGGAAACCAGTGAATTTTGCAGAAAGAAAGCATGCCTGTGCTTGTGTGTATGTGTGTGTAAAGGGGAAAGAGGCCTGTCAGTTTTCAAAGAGAAACACATACCAAGACAAACAGATGGCGTCAGTGCATTTCTAGATGATCTACGTTTATAGTATTAACAGAGTAAATGTGTCTTGTTTCCTGTGAAGGTGTGTCTGAGCAGTTTAACCTGATAGGTTCACAGCTTTCACTCAGGCAGTATGTCATCTCGGGTACGCGATGACGGATGCAGCAACTGATATGTTAGAAAACAAAATATCTTGCTTGTAACCAGTCAGCACTTTAAAACTCATCTTTATATTCCTGTTTTTCAGACAACAAATCAGGGAGAATGATTAGTAGTAAACTGTCTGAATTCAGGAAAACATTTACAGAGACATTTCATTCCCCTGCCTCAGGGGATTGTGCAATGCTCTATACCAGGGGTCTTCAAAAGGGGGTCCGCGACCCCTAGGGGGTCCGCGGAGGTACTGCATGGGGGTCGCGAAAGTTTTGGTTGATAGACACTTATTTTCCTTTTCACATTTATGTTTAAAAATGTCCTTTTAAATAGCTTTTATGCATGATTACATGGAATTGACAGACATTGTTGATCTTGGCAGTTTATTGTGTTATGTTATGTTTAAAAATAGCAGTGGCATGGCCACCCTACTCACTGTGCCTCGCACATGTTTAAAATAAAAACATGAATATATGAACCTGTGTATTATTTGAGTATCTTAGTATTGAATGCACAATAACAAGGTATATTTACACATGGCACTATAGGTCCAGTTTGATATAACACAATTTTATACAATATATATAATTAGCGGGTCCCCGCTCCATCTCGCCATCAGTTTGGGGGTCCTTGCCCTGGAAAACGTTGAAGACCCATGCTCTATACTTCAGCAAGGAAGACACTCATTTTGGGACTATTTGATTAAAATTTATATTTTATGGATTTAAATATAAATGAAACGAGTTTAAAAAAGGCAAAATATTTGATAAAATACTGGCAAAACTATTAGTAAGTAAGAGGTGGGAATATAACTACACCTCCAGCTCATGAGCTTTACAAGATTTTAGAATAGTATTTTAAGAAATCTAAGAATCAGTGTTTATTTTTTATTTTATTTTACAAAAATGAGTAAATGTTTCACCAATATAAATTTAAAGAATCAGTAAAGACAGCAGAATAACTCAATCCTGGTTTGACTGCAGATTTCAAGTAATTCTTTATCCACAAACTATAGTTAAAATTCCCACTTGTTTGAGTTTTCATAAATAGAATCAAGGTTTAAAATAATTAGTCTTGCGCCGATGCCATTTTTTGGCCCCGATACCGATACCTGACTGTGCAGTATAGGCCGATACCGATACCGATACCATACCGGTATCTGCCTCTCCTGTGGAACCAACTCCCAGTTTTGGTCCGTGAGGCAGCCACCCTGTCTACTAAGACTAGGCTTAAAACTTTCCTTTTTAACAAAGCTTCTAGTTAGAGTGGCTCATGTTACCCTGAGCTACCTCTATAGTTATGCTGCTATAGGCTTAGGCTTCTGGAGGACATCAGGGTGTATTTCTGTCACTCTGCTACTTTCTCCTACTACTCTCCAGTTGTGCATTACCTTGTATTATTTCAACTTTGGGTTCATGTTCTCTCTGTTTTTTCTTATTATAGTAGTTACATCTAACCTGCCATGCTATTTAGCTCTGACAGTGCTGGAGGTGTGTGTGTGTGGGGGGGGGGGGGGGGGGGGGGGGATGCAATCAGCCTAGTTACTGCTACCAACATAGATGATGCTTGGCTGTGTCTTTCAGTCTTTACGCTTGTCTCTCTCCTAATAAAGTGCCTAGAGATGACCTAGAGATGATGTTATGGCTCAACACTGTATCTAACCTTAGGCAAATTTTAATTAATCTCTGCAAAGAATAAAATACGATTGGCTCTGTCTATGTAGTGGCTTAGTCTAAATTTCTCAAACAAAAAAAATATACATATTTGTTGTGTTTTAATAAAAAACTACAGTTTTTTTTACAGTTGATGTATAAACTTAGTTCATATATTAACACTCTAGATTATGAACTACAAATAATATTACAACAAACTGACACCAAACATTACGATCACTACCAGTGGCAATTTTTTCTCAATAATATTGTTTTCTTATTGGTCGTTTGTCACAGTTTTTACTTTTTCTTGAGTAACCAAAAAGTTGTTCCTAAATTAGGATACTTTGATATCTGAAAAATCTACTTACACGTCAGATAATCCATGTTCAATTCAACATTAAAAATGTGAACCTAAGCAAAAACTCAACATTACCAATTTACCAAAGAAATAAAAATGAGATGACGGCGCTAGGAAAATTGATTTCATATTTATTACAACATCTCCATTACTCAATGCTTCCAAGTTATTACAAATCCGAGTCCCACTATTTGTTTCCACTAATGGTCATAATACACATGACGCAAAAGCTATTAGAATAAACCATCTGATTATTTGTATTTTTCAGATTAAAAATGATCTAATTAAGCCCGCAGAGACGTAGGAAATGAAATGCTGTGCCTCGGGTTCAGGTGGTTGGACTTCGTTGTTCTGACCTCTCACGGTACTTCCTCTTTTTATTTCTCCTTCTATATTTACTACAGTACAGCCTCCTCATAACGCAACATATGACCAAATTGGGTCAGAGAGTCCTCACAGTGTGAAGTCATCAGAGGAAACACCAAATCATCGGTTTCATGGAGGAACTAGTCCGTTTCATCAGTGCAGAATCAGGTTTTCCGCACAGACTCAGTGATGTCACTGAGCCATTCAGGTCTCACTACATTTCATCATCTGAGTTTCACACGGCCTTTTTTATTTTGGTCCCCAGCAACCAGTTCACAAGTCATTTGAAGGCCAATTCCCATCATGTTTGAGAGGTAGAGAACCTAAAGGGATTTTTTTTTTTTTAAAAGTATGACCCGCAAAATAAACAGCAATTCATCCATTGAACTTATAGATTAATGAAAGTCCCTTTTTGGCACAAAATGAGCATCTGACAATGTTCTGTCTGGAACAGCAGACCATGAGTGCCTGGTGAAAACAGAAAAAAAAATATTGTTTTCTTGATTTAAAAAAATAAACAACTACATCTTCACAATTTTCTCACAGGAATGAGGAGCATGTGTGGACAAAACCGAATAGGATAGTGTGAGCTTTCTCCAAACTGGGCGGGCATGATGAAAGCACAAAGGTGGAGAAATCATATTTCTCCTCATCCACCAAAAGCAGTCCATATGTTGTAAAACATTTCTCAGCCCAGGATTATGAAACAACTGGAAATTTGGCTTGAAGGGAAGGAACAACCCAAGGCTGAGAGATGAGGACGCAGCAGAGTTCAGGAAACAGTGACAACAGCAGCTACACCAATGAAGTGACTGCGGTTGTTGTTTCCGAGCATAAAATTATCTCAGTTAAAAACTGCATTGTGTTGAAGTGGGTTATATTGCATCATAAAATGCTCGCCTGATGATTCAATGAGCTGAAAAGGTGTCATTTTTTTTTCCTCTCTAGTGTCAGAGCCAAATAAATGACAGACTGTTCACCGGTTTATGACTTCCCTTCAAAACCCAATCTGCCAAGCGTTAACCTGGTGTGACTTTTTAGGGTCAATCCACATGTTCAGGAGAAGCTAACCATAGATGGACTTCTACGGTTTGTGGGGCGTGACGAACTGTCACTTTGCTGTGGTGTAGTTAAAACCCTCAGATGTAAAACATGGACTGATTATAGGTGGGAGGGTGAGACTTTTGGTAATTTCCTGTCACTGTTTTACACAACCACCGCACAGTCTGCAAATAAATTATATTTAAAAAGTATTGAGGTGACAGTTTTGATAAAATGGTGTGGTAATTCATAAGAATAATAATTCTGAGCAGAAACTATGTCATCTACTAAAATGCTGTAAGACTTTCGGTTTCTTTTTCATCTTCACAAGCAGAAATTTACCACAGAGAAGGGAACCAGGTGGAGAGCTCTTCTCCACAGAGCGCTTTCAGATCCCTTGGCTGCAGCGCAAGTCCTCATTCCCTCCTCCTCTCTGGTTAAATAGTCCAATCTTCACCTTGTGAACTCACAGTTGAGGTGGAGACTTTGGTACCTTTTTCTTCTGCTTCAAAAGCCAAGTTTGTGATGATCTGTTCATTTCGTTATCACCATTCAGCAGGTTTTAGTTGCTTTATTTTCTTACTCAGGGTGATTTTCCTCTTTTTTTTTTAACAAAAATTTTTCTTTACTAAATTCACAAATTCAGGCATAAAAATAATAACCTGACCCTAGCCAAATGTATTTCACTCCACCTAGCTCCACTCATCCATCTGGGACCGATCCATAGGAATGGCGTTTCAGAAGGCTGGGAAACTGTTATTCTGTTGAACTTTTTACCGAACATTTTCTGAACAAAAGTTAACATAAAGCACAGTATTTAGTTTAAACACATTTAACAAAGTTTGCTGCACGTCAACCACCCCCACAACCACTCCCCCACTCCCAATAAAATTACATTATTAGAGTTGCACCTTTAACCTAATAATTAATTTCCACCTTTGGGGATGATAAAGTTTATCTTATATACATATTAATAATTGCACGATTGTTATAAAAGTTGATGTGCTCATTTCCTCCACTGTTTTGGGGGTGGATTAGCCAATCAGCTCTCTCCGTTTGCTCCATCTTCTCTGCTTAAGACGCTTTTAGGCTCACTATAAGTCCTCCTCTCTACTCCTAACATTTTTTCACTTTAGGAGCTTTCTAAAAGCCTAAGATGCTTTGTGAACAACTTTTATCTTACCAAGGTATAGATTCTAAGATTTTTCCTGAAACAACGTCACTAAGAGCTACTTTTGGTCTTAGGATTCTTTGTGGATGTGGGCTCGGATGTTTTCCTCACTTGGAAAGTGTAATATATAAGTGAAACTCATATATTACATAGATTTATTACATATAATAAAATATTTTGCAACCAATCAGTGCATAGAAATGAACAGTTTTAAGAAGCCTGACAGTTCTATTTAAAATTTCTTCTTTGATGGATGTTATGAAATAATGTATTTTCTAAGACACTACATTTTAGGTTCATTTTATTATTTCTAACTAATAATCATCAAAATTACAAGAAATAAAGGCTTAAAATATACCCCTCAACGTGTAATGAATTTATATAATAAACAAGTTTTATTCTCTGAAATGAGTGAGAAATAGTATTTAACGTTTTATGCTATATACATTTTTTGCAATGCACCTGCTAGGATTGTCACTTTTTGTTCAGTGAGTTGACGGGATGTACTGTATTTGTCTATTTGATATTAAATGTTTCAGTTCTAAAGGACGTAACTATAACCTTTAAAACTCTGCGCCTGATGTCTCCATGTATTCTATGACATTTGCCTACATGCAGCTACAGAAGGCACACAGCCTGTCCCGCAGGGCATGATTCAGCTGCAAGATTATGTAATAACTGATTTTAAAGTCAGTTCAGATAATATGCAAACGGTTCACAGGGAAAGAAAAAAGCAACAGTGCATGATGGGAACACGGAGTCGATGTTCACGTTGCAGCTAAACGCTGCAGACCGCGAGTTGGAATAATGCTGCAAAAGAGAAAAGCGCGCTGTGTTGTTATTGAGAACATGACCGGACATCCTAAGCAGAGTCTTATCTGGAAAGGCCTCTGAATCAGAAGGGAGGAAAAACTTTACAACGCTGGAGGACAGACTTTTCAAAGGGAGCCAATTACAGCAAAACCCCTGAGGTTTCGAGAGAGAGCTAAAGATCAAACTGGCAGGAATCTTTGATCCTCACCTCATCTTCCCGTGAATTTTATCTGTTATACAGATTTTGGAACCATCGGCGCCTGAATGTCAAACAGCAGTGCAGCTAAATCAGGATTTGTGATAAATGACGTTTACAGAGACGTCTGCAGAAATGCGATCTCATTTGTGATGGTCTCATCTCCAGTTTAATTTCTAAACCCTGTTTTGAAGAGAACTTAATGCTAAATTAATGCTTAAATTAGGAAGACGTGCAATTGTGATATTACTATTACTGCGCTAAAGATATTGGTTAAAAAGGCATATTTCCTTCAGTATTCCCTTTGTTTTCCCTCAGGATAATGTCTCCATCCCTCCTCTTATCATCCCAGTCAGTAAGACACATGATCAGGTTTGGCCACCATTCATATTTTGCTTGCATGCAGAAGATTACTGCAAAGCACTTGCAACAGATTAGCCAAACAAATATTGCACTCACTCAAGTGTTTTTTAATGCAATTTAGTACACAATGGTACTGCAATGAGAGGTGAGATTTGATGCATCGCTGGGTTCTCCCCAGCGAATTTAAAAAAAAAAGAAAATTGTCAAAATTACGCTGAAAGGTCAGTGAAGCTCTCGATATAACGTCTCAGCGACGTTATAAACCTCCCGCGCCACATAAGCTAACGCTAGCTGTTATTAGCTTGGCGAACAGCCGCCTTCAAGCTGCACAACGCAACGCTCCGCTGAGTAAATGCAGCCAGAAAAGCAACAAAATAAAAAATAAAATAAAAATCATAATTGGAAAACATTTTCACAAATACCTTTTTTTAGGGATCGGCCCTAAAACCGTGATCGGTGCATCTTTACATTCAGCATTTGCCTCAAACTCATGTCTAAAGATTTATTTGGCTTGGTTTGATGTATCTCCCGATTTAACAAGACACTCGATATATACTAAACCGTTATTAGAATCAGCTTTATTCACTGCACAAGCAGAACTAAAAATAAGTGAAATCTTCTTGAAATTAGTGTATTTGACCTTGATTTGAGCTGGTAAATAAGACTATTTGCCAATGGAATTAGTATTTTTACCCTTAAAATAAGATAATTAGATAGACTGCACTTGAAATAAGATCATGGAGATGAATTGTTCCTATTTTAAGTGCAAAAATCTTATTCCATTGGGAGATAATCTTATTTACCTGCTCAAAATAAAAGGTCAAATACACTGATTTCAAGCAGATTTTTCTTATTTTTAGTTCCATTTTTGCAGTGTTGGCCAGGTTTGTGCAAACAAACAAAGAACTTGACTTAGTTTCATACGCTCACAGCACAAAGACGATAAATACAAATAAATGCCCTTTACATAGACGAGTATGTACGCCTAATACTTTAACAAGCCTTGCAGTAATCCACTAAACCGAGCAGGAAATGATGCGATCTCAATTCTAACCTTTGTGTTAGTGAATCAAACCGTAAGCTGAACTTTAACGTCAGCCACCTGCTAACCCATGATGCGAGTAGAAACCAGCAGATGCAGATTATCCAGCTCTGAATCCAAACGGCGCCTCGCGGCCTAAAGCGACCATCGCCAGCTTTAGGCTGGCCGCATGCAGGAGCGCGCGCTCACCAGCTACACGTGTCTGGGAGTGTGTGTTCAGTCAGCGGGCTAATAAAGCGCTGAGCCGGCTGGGAAGAGTCGATGGCAGGCCTTCACACACAGCTTCACCGTGCAGACCGATGCAAAACAGCATCCTTCCAATCTGAGGGCGAACGTTTACTCTGGATGCATCCGGGGAAACATGTGGGGGAAATTATGCAGGGGAGGGGATAAGGGCTTTTAAACGTGGCTCCCAGCTAGGGCTGGACGATAAAATAGAAATCATATTAAATCGATAATTATCAACAAATTCAAAACATATATTTTAAGTGCAGCCCTGGCCATTTTATGCTGTAGTTTAGCAACTTATTTTTAGATACAGACACAAACACTGAATTCAAACTCAACCCTTTATTCAACCAACTTTTTACCAAAACTACAAGTATTTATAAAAATCAATGTGTACTCTCTGAATTCTTTGAAGGGGACGGAGCTTGGTGACGGCACGTTTCCTGGGTCTGCGTTGTGATTGGTTGGGAGGATGTAACGACTGTAATATTAATCTACATGATAGGCTAGAATGCAAAAGGAAGGAAAACTGTTTTTCTATTGAACTTTTTATTGGTCCTTTTGTTGTGGCCATTTATAATCAATTTTGTGGATTGTAATTTCTACCAATTTAGTTTTCTTCTTTGGGTAGTTAGAATATATTTAGGTTAGTTTATAACCAAAATTTGTAATTAATTTGGAATTGTTTAGATTACGTTAATGGTTAGACCCTCCCATTCATTTTCAACTAAATTGCAAGACATTTTTTAGTAATTATTTTGTCTCTACTTTTTCAAGAAATAAATCACATATTTAAAAAAAAAAAACAATGAAGTCAGAAGTCCATGCAAAAAAGACCAGACTTTCCACGGCGGCGTCAGCAGGAAGTGCCGCTGTGCGATTATATGGAGAGTTTCAACGTCAATAATTACTTCTCAGCTTCTGATTAAATTCATTTCTTTTCGTTTTGCACATTTCCATGGCGCCGTTTTCAGGAAACCCCAAACCTGCCCAGAGGCACAGGGTGCATAAAGCTGAACTACAAGAAAAACACCTGATCATCACCAACGGTGAAGTCTTTCACCACAACAAGCGGCTCGACTTGGTGCCATCTGTTTGTGGCTTTTAACCGTTTCTGGGGACGCTTCCTGTCTAAACCAAACAACCTGCGCGCTTCTAGAGCTGCCCCTGCTTACCGTGAACTTTAATCTACTATGTAGGAATCTTCTCTGCTAGCCCAACACAAAGTTGAATCAAAATAATCAATGTTTTTTTTTTTTTTTGTTTTTTTAAATCTATCATCATTTACGCAGCTGTTACGCTTAAATAAAACCTAGACCGACCAATTGCCTTCAGATCACTCCTCATGAGCAAAGAGAGCACGCTTGGTGGAATTTACCCTCAGAATAAATCCAGCTGTCCCGTATCTGGCTTCGGAGCCTCGATAGAGGCCATTAGAGAGCAAACAACATCATGAAGACCAAGGAGCAATGCAGACAGGTCAGAAGAAGCTTAAAGCAGGGTTAGGTCCTAAAAACGACATCCCAGGCTTTCAGCGTCTCATAAAAGAAATGGAAAGAACACGATGAGGAGGAGGAGGAGGATGCTACTCTTCACAGAGACAGGTAAAGCAGTCGGTTATTGGGAGGATGGACGTAGCTGAATACAGGGCTACCTTTAGGAGGCTGAAAAGCATTTGAAACCGGGGCGGACCTTCACCTTTCAGGAAAACAAGCTCTGAACGTAAGAGGCCGAGGTCCAATGGACCTGAATCCACCTGGGAATCTGTGGCAAGACTGAACCGGGGCTGCTTTGCAAAGCACACCTGGGCAAAAAAAGAAAGACTTCCAGCTGGAACCGCAGTAGAAGGCCGATCTAGAAAGTAGTACTTTTTTAGATTAATACTTTTATCGTCCTCCAGGAGGTTTACCTGCACAGGCTGTTCCACCATTTACAAAAACGTAAGAGGACAGTTAAAGGGAAGGATGTGAACAAAACACTGATAGGTTGGTAGTTACTGTGCTAGACATCGTTATCAATGTCTGCTGATGGCACTGAGAGTTGTAACGCCTGAGGGGACAAAGCTTTATCCACGGTGAGATGTTTTAAAGCACAGGTGTCAAACACAAGGCCCGCGGGCCGAATCTGGTCCGTCAAGGCAATTTATCCGCCCATCAGGAGCCAAATAAGGCATACCATGAAATAAAGTAGAGTCATATATCCTTTTTAAAGTGTATAAAGTGGTTAAAACTTTGCCTCCTGTAGCGAATGTTGAATTTTTGTTAACTGTGTAGTAACAGCATCCTGCCTCTAGAGGTCAGTTTTCCCACAACACATTAAAATAGGGGTCATTGACCTTTTAGAAGTAGAGAACTACTTCATTGTATATTCATTTTATATAAAGGGCGACCTGTACTGACCTGGAACTAGAAGAGTCACAGCTCACCTCAGCTTTATGTAATATAAACATGTTTTTAATGCATTTATTATTTTAAATCTATGTAAATACAAGTTTGATTAAGAAGCAAGAGCAACTAAATAAAATAACTTTTTAGATGCAGCTCCCTGGAGGGTTGTGCTATTTTTTAACAAGCCTGAGGGCCCTACATATGGTCCTTTGAGGCTACCCGGTGCCCCCCGGCCCCATGTTGGTGACTCCTGCATTAAAACAACCCAGAAATGTCCAAAAAGGGTAAAATTGATGCAGAATGATGAGAGTTTAAAGTGTAGCTCACCCCAATATCAACTTTATTTTTGGAGATAAACTGTATAAACTGCACCTAACGGTGCGACTTTAATGTTACCGTGGATTTTTTAAACATTTGTGAACGGAAATGAAAAGTATCATCTATGTGCAATGGTTGGGGCCAAAGTGGCCCCATATAGAGATTATTCTACTGCTCTAAATTCTGCCTTGTTTGTTGTCATTTCAACTTTTAACTTTTTGTTCTCTGTGTCTTTTCTTCCCCCTCTTCATAGAAGGTACACCTGGTCTGGTGTACTGTTAGTTGTGACATCATCAGGGGAGGTAGATCATCCTCTATTACCATCTAACATAGAAAGTACTCCTGGGTCAATGTGAGCTTCTGTGCTTTCTGTGTCTCTGCTCTGTCTTCTCTAAGCCCCAGTGGGTCGAGGCAGATGACACACTGAGCCTGGTTCTGGTTCTGCTGGAGGTTCTCCTCCCTGTTAAAGGGGAGTTTTCCTCTCCACTGTCGCTTCATGCATGCTCAGTATGAGGGATTGCTGCAAAGCCATCAGCAATGCAGACGACTGTCCACTGTGGCTCTACGCTCTTTCAGGAGGAGTGAATGCTGCTTGGAGAGACTTTATGCAACCTGCTGGGTTTCCTTAGAGAGGAAACTTTCTGACTAAGCTGACTTTGGAAAGAGTCTTTAGATGACGTGTATCATGAATTGACATATTGACATATATCTGCGTCCAGAGAGGAAAACGCATGAGACATCACAATAGATGGTGGAGTAGTCATTATTTGAAAATGTCAAACTAGACACCAATACAAAGAAAAATACTTTAACATTTTTTGACGGCTATTTCTGGTTAAGAGCAAAAAATTTGATCAATTACGATTAGACAAAACTTTTGACTTTCCTAATTAGGGTAATTAGGGTAAGGAAGGGCCAATTCAGCCCTCGTTTAGAGACATATATCATATATATGTCACTTTTTTGTTTGGCAATACAGTGGAAAAGATAACAGCATATGAGCTAATATCCTTTATGAAAGTGTTTACCTCTGATTCATGCAGTCATTTAATTTCATCTTAATTGCTTTCCCTAAGTGATAAAAAACAAACAAATCTAAAACCACCAAGGGATGAATAAATCATTCTCAGATGATTTGTTTAAAAACAAAATATGGACCTGGGCTGTACAAGAGATATGCGTAAAAAAAAAAAAGAAAGGATCTGAGCAAAGCAAATTTATCATGTCAAAGGGTACGAATAAATGTGCATGGTGTTTGTTTTAGATAAGGCTGATATGAACGAATGTTAGAATATTAATTTAAAAAAAAAACATTAAAAACACCAGGGGATGAATCAATAAGCGGATTAGCTGCTTGATTTTGGGTTCTTTTTATTATTTTAAAACTATAAAATCGTTTAAAGGCCCAATTATTTGCTGACAAAGCGTTTACTACAGATGAGTAGTGATAAATGTCTGCACATTTTTTTTCCTGCATTTCCCGGAGAGACTGAGGAGGAGGAGGGGGATTAGAGGCAGGTTACAACAGGAGACATTCCCAAACACTGGATCTTTGCTTTCTGTGGAGGTCCTGCAGCTTCATGCGGGGGGGGTCTGGCTTGCAGAACCCAACAGAACCATCAGCTTTACGGGTCGGTTTTATAAATCGGCACCGACCATTTAACACCGCTCCTCTCACCTGTGCCGAGGCTCGGAAGACACCGAGTTGCAGCTCTGCACGGACAGCAGCGTGGAGGACTTCCGCGGTCCCAGCGGAGACGGCAGCAGGCTGGCGTTGGAGAGGGACGGGGAGAGCAGGTTGCCGTCCCCCGTTGAAACCGGAGACGAGCCCCGGCGGCATCCCAGCAGCACCTCGGCGCTCCCCACGTCGTTGAACCCGGTGTCGGACGGAAGGACCAGGATCGGGGGCACGGGGAACCCCGCCTTCGCACCGGGACCAACGACCCCGCAGCTCGCCGACAGGCTGGGAAACGTCCCGCGGCTGTTTGTGTGAGCGGCGTCCGCACCGAGGTCCGCCGCCGCCGCTGCTGCGGAGCCGGAGCTTGCTCCATCAAACTCGGCGTCTTTGTCGTGGCTCCTTCCATCCTCCGCCGAGATGCTCCGGACCGGCCGACCGTCGAGGGAGATGTTGGTCAGGAACAAAAGAGCGGCTTGTCTCCGGCGGGAGTTCTCCCGGTTCCTCTTGTTGTACTCCCGGTAGGTGAGCGTCTTCTTGCCGCCGACCGCGGCCACCGTCACGGCGCCGTGCAGTCCGAAGGCAGCAGCCGCCATGGCTCCTCCGGCACCACCGAGGAAGCGAAGCGCGGCGCTCGGCTGCTCAAGTCGCAACTGTCAAATCCCTTTTACCCGGCGCCGGGCTGCTTTGTGCCGTCCCGCGCGCTGATTGGCCAAGGAGGAGTTACGTAATGACGCACGGAACAAGGAGCACGCTGTAAACATTGCAGAAATGACTGGGAATGCTGTTCCTCTGATCGCTTTGTCCCATCGATCATTTTCTCATTTGTAAATTATGACATCCAGTTTGGGATGAAATTTTATTCAATAAAAATATATATTTTTTCTGGAATACTTGTTTTAAAACAGCATAAACGGGTGGAGCAGTTATTGGTTTATCATAATAGTGGATGTTGTCTACTAATTTATGAAGCATTTCTTACATATACAACATCTATAGACTGTTCTAAGGGTTTTTGGTGTATCTATGCTTTTTTAAGGGCCATATGGAGTCAAGGATTAAAGGAGTTTTTATATTTCACAAATTAGCTAGAGTGAAATGTGTTGCTCTGGTCCAGATACAAAATGCAATGACAGAATCAAGTAAACAATGTGTAAAATAGAATAAGAATAGCTGTCTAAGAATGAGTACAAATAACATAAATGCCAGAAATAGGCTAAATATAGAATGACTAACAGTAGGAATGTTTCCTGATTCCTGGATCAGTGTGTGCTTCTGTGCTTTCTGTGTCTCTGCTCTGTCTTCTATAACCCCCAGTGGGTCCAAGCAGATGACTGTTCACACTGAGCCTGGTTCTGGTTCTGCTGGAGGTTTTCCTCCCTGTTAAAGGGGAGTTTTCCTCTCCACTGTCGCTTCATGCATGCTCAGTATGAGGGATTGCTGCAAAGCCATCAACAATGCAGACGACTGTCCACTGTGGCTCTACGCTCTTTCAGGAGGAGTGAATGCTGCTTGGAGAGACTTGATGCAACCTGCTGGGTTTCCTTAGAGAGGAAACTTTTAGACCAACCAGTATGAGTTGATCTAATCTGTATAATCTGATTGAATTTGACTTTGGAAGGTGCCTTGAGATGACATGTATCATGAATTGGCGTTGTATAAATAAAATTGAAAAACTGAAATTGAATGTAGCTCCAGAGGAAGATTACTGCAATGATACGACAACAGCAAACAACCTCTACGATTAGAGGTAGTGAGCAAGTGGAAAGCTTAAAGTGACGCATTGTGCGATTGTGCAATGTTCTGAGTTGAGCAAAACAGCTGCATTCTGCAAAAGTTGTGGTTGTCAGATAAGGGGGCCAGGGGGCAAGGCGGGGGTAGCAGCTGGGGCTACACGGGTCCTCCAGCTTTCACAACAGCCTCACAGCTTCCTGCCCTTTGTGGTACGCAGCCTTCCGCCTGAGTGGAGGGGGACAAGTGCGCTGGGTGAGTGGGGTCCTTCACGATGCAGGAGGCCCATTTCCTGCATCTGGAGGTACAAATTTCCATAGTGGTGGATAGAGTGTTGCTGCTCCAGTTGAGGTTACTAGAGATGTGTACGCACAGGTACCTGCAGACCACTTCCACTGCAGTCCCTCCAATGTGCAGGGGAGGGGGAGGCGTCTGCCCCCTAAAGTCCACAATCATCTCCTTGGTCTTTGTCGCGTTAATGCCAAGGTGGTTTTCTCTGCACTAACCTGCTGCCCGTAATCAGACTTGCAGTGTCATCTGCAAGCTTTAGAATCAGACAGCTGAGATGTTTCGCTGAGCAGCCATAAGTGAGCAGGAGGGGCCTCAGCACACGGCCCTGGAGGGAGCCAGTGTGATGAGGGTGATAGGGGAGGAGGAGACACTGTGGTTCCTCAGAGGCTGGATCCTCACAACCTTACCTGCCCATCCCCAGCAGACACACCTGTGGGAAAAATTTGTAAGTAAAAACACTTTTTTTAGAGCCGCCTATCAGAGCAACATCACAACACGACCGGTTGTTCCACATTGGAACATGTTTGTGGATGCAATATCATGGAAAAGCATCTGGCTTCTAGCAAATCTGATTAAAAATTAAATACATTTCCTATTCAGGTTTTCTGTATGTAAAAAAGAAATTTATCTCAACTGTGGCTTTTGTGATATATGTCCTGAAACTGTTGTTAATTTATTAATTTGTTAATTTATCACATTGATTGCAGGAAATACAATGAAAACCACACTTTACTGCATTTTCATAATGAGGTCAGCAATATATTCTGACAACTAATGACTCTTAAAACCGTTTAGATATGTAAAGCATTGAATGTATCATTAGAAACTTTAGTGTCCAGAAGGAAAGCAGCAACTTCTGTGTGGCTTCTGAGCTCCTTTGATTCCTGACGTTGGCAGCAACGCTCAAAAGCTTGATTGATGTTCACCTTCGTTTTGTTTCTTGATTCTAAAAAAAAAAAATGTGACGCCGAGAGGAAGACGTTTCACAAAGCTACTACAATCTGTCTCATGTGACTTGAACCTACGATTCCTATTTGTGCAGAATTCTTTTGTGTCGAAGTTGGCATCAAAACCAAAAGTAAATAGTTAATATATTTTGGACTCATCAAAAGTGATAAAACAATTAGTTATATATATATATATATATATATATATATATATATATATATATATATATATATATATATATATATATATATATATAAATATCTATCTATCTATCTATATATTTTCTGTACAACTCTAGGCATTCTGTGGATGTATCCTTTTATTTATAAAAGGTTTTGACAAAAAAGTTGTAGCTATGGCAATTCATTTTGATAAACATTACTACAAACCTCAGATCCATATTCTGTGTGTGAGAAGTCAGCTGCTCTCTGGGGCCCTCTGCTAGTCTGGAGCCCTAAGAATCAGCATAATTCGCTTGCACCTTGGACCGGCTGTGTTTCAGCTAACACTGGTTCTGACGTTGGGGTCCAGAAAGCTTAATTCAACATGAATCATGAATCATATTTTTGTTCTTTTTTCCCCCCTATTAATACCAAAATGACCAGAAACACTCGGGCAACGTTGCACATTCTTGGAGTGTTTGTGCGTTCCCAGGGCTCCTGGCTGAAGTTTCAGCACTGCAGAGGCTTTCCCACAGCGGTTGGTGCAGTTCTGCATGAGAGCAGCTCTGATTGGCTGGTCATTGCCCCTTTGTTGAGAAACCAAAGTGGATTTTCTCTGTGTTGATCCCCTGCAGTGACACAGCGCTGACCTGGGTGACTCTGACTGGTGAGGTAGGATAGACACACAGTCTAGCTATAATTTACTAGTAGACTACTACTCAATATGTTAGGCGGGATACTGCACGCTGTACGCTCTGCAGACTTGGACTGTGTGTGTGTGTGTGTGTGTGTGTGTGTGTGCGTGTGTGTGTGTGTGTGTGTGTGTGTGTGTGTGTGTGTGTGTGTGGTCACCCATTGATCCCCTACTTCTGTGTCAGCGACTCCACACTTACTGTACCTCCCAGTTAAGCTGAAGCAACTGAAGGGTAGAAAGGCAAGGCAAGGCAAATTTATTTGTATAGCACATTTTAGTACAAAGACAATGCAAAGTGATGATTAAAATATAGGAAAATAAAAACAGAATGAAAGCAAGTTGGAATAAAATGTAGAAAAAAGATGAAACATGAGAAAATGGATACTGAAAGTAAATATAGAAAGCCACCTAATTCAAATTTGTGTCACAGTCCTGATGAAGTCCTATTGGCTTCATCAGGGCGTGATCTACAGCTCTCACTAGAGCAGTTCGCAGCCGAGTGCGAAGCGACCGGGATGAAAATCAGTGCCTCCAAATCCGAGACTATGGTCTTGAACCGGAAAAGGGTAGAGTGCCTTCTCCGGGTTGGGGAGGATGTCCTGCCCCTAGTGGAGGAGTTCAAGTATCTTGGGGTCTTGTTCACGAATGAGGGGAAGATGGAGCGGGAGATCGACAGGCGGATTGGTGCAGCGTCTGCTGTGAAGCGGGCGCTGTACCGGTCCGTTGTGGTGAAGAGAGAGCTGAGCCAAAAGGCGAAGCTCTCGATTTACCGGTCGATCTACGTTCCTACCCTCATCTATGGTCACAAACTTTGGGTCGTGACCGAAAGAGCGAGATCCCGGATACAAGCGGCTGAAATGAGTTTTCTCCGTAGTGTGTCTGGGCTCTCCCTTAGAGATAGGGTGAGGAGCTCAGTCATCCGGGGAGGACTCAGAGTAGAGCCTCTGCTCCTCCACGTCGAGAGGAGCCAGTTGAGGTGGCTCGGGCATCTGGTCAGGATGCCTCCTGGACGCCTCCCTGGAGAGGTGTTCCGGGCACGTCCCACCGGGAGGAGACCCAGAGGGAGACCCAGGACACGCTGGAGGGACTATGTCTCTCTGCTGGCCTGGGAACGCCTTGGGATTCCTCCTGAGGAGCTGGCCCAAGTGGCCGGGGAGAGGGACGTCTGGGCCTCCCTACTGAAGCTGCTGCCCCCGCGACTGCTACCCCGGATAAACGGAAGACAACGGACGGACGGACGGATGGCACCTAATTCAAATTTGTGTCACAGGCTCATTCAAGTCAATCATGGTTTGTCTATTTATTTATTTATTTATAGTGCAATGCAAAAGTACTTTTGTTTCTTTACATTTTGTCAAGTAACAGCTACATCTGACTGAAACGTCACAAAATACTGCATTCCTGGGGAACAGAAGGAAAATAACACATAGTTTGAAATCTTTATGCAAATTTTATGAAAGGAATGTCGTGCATTTGCTTTGAACCACCTTTTTATTCTTATACTCCTGAATAAATATCCATGTAACATAATGCTTTCACAACTCAATTTATCAGTTAATCCTTGATGTAATTTAATATCAGTACAAATCCAGCTGCTCTGTGATGCCCTGGATAATCTGCTCAGATTTAAAAAAAAAAAAAAAAGCAAAAACCCTTTCATACCTTTATTAGAGATAAAATACATTAACGAAAATTACCTGTGCAAAGTACCAGCATCACTTAACACAAGAACCACAGTTTAGGCGGGGGAGTGTGTTGACTAGACAACTATTAGTCATGCAGTCCACAAATCTGACCTTTTTGAGAAAGGGGCAACCAGAAAACTTCAGTGGAAAGAAAACCAGAAGTTCCATTTGCAATTTTCCACGAGCCATTTAGAGAACACCACATATATATGGGAGAAGGTCCTCGGGTCAGATAAAATCAAGATTAAGTTCTGGGTGGTAACAAACATCACCAGGATAAAATATGATACTAGCAGCATCATGTCGTGGGAATGCCTCTCTTCAACAAGGACATGCAAGCTGGAGAAAAGATGGATAAAGCTAAATACAGGGCAAGCATGTTAGGAGCTACAGAAGACTTGAAACTGAACTGGAGTATAAATGGGATGGTTGAGATAAGCACCTGTTTACGTGTTAGACTGGCTCAGTCAAACCCAGACATCAAAACTCTGTGGCAAGACGTAAAAATAGATTTTCACAGACGTTTTCTGTCCAATCTGACAGAGTCGAAGCTATTTAGAAAAGAACAGGCAAAGAAGTTTAGTCTCCAGTAGCGCAAAACTGGTAGAAAAATACCCCAAAACACTTTTAGTTAGTTAGTTAGTTATCATATAATATAACTGACAATGGTGTGATAATGAATTTATCATTTACATACAGTGGTGGACCAAATTAGGCAACTTAGCAATTTTGTAACAACAAAATCAACAGTATCTCCTCTGTTTTGTTGCAGTTTCCTTTTAGTATATAAAGAGAGAATATTTTTCATATGTCCATAAACATATTATATTAAAGGTTTAAACTGATTTATGAGTGAAATAAGTCTTTATTCCTCCCACAAAAGGTTCAGGATTCTGGATCCCACTGACTGGTTTTGCCCGGTGGAGCATACAAATATTCAGCTAAACAATAATGGAATATTAGTTAGTCAAGTGATTAAACATACTCTTGATGTCAGCTTGTGAATTTCGCAATTTATTTCTTCCCTTTAAGCCCCTTTTCCATCACCAGGGAAGCCTAAACCACAGCCATGCGGTCCAGACTTCCTCTGAAGGTTGTGCAGTGAGGATGACCAGAGCCCAGAAGCAACCTCCCATCAGCAACCTCCTTATATACAGCCACCTTGTGGCCTTCTCTGCAGCTTCACATACGGATCAGATGACCCTCTTCTTAGCCACTCCTGTTTTGGTCCAGATGATTGAGGGCTTTGAGCGTCCTGCACAACATCTACACCCTGCCTCTAATGGCCCATAATGAGTCCTAAACTCTCCATCCCAGCAACTCTACCAGCTCCTCGTACTTTTCTTTCATTAGATAATGAGGTGCAATTTTATCTTGAAACTAAGTTAACATAAGTTAGCATCAGGGTGGAGCTTCAATCAAGGTCTTGCCTCATGGAATAATGATGAATGTGATACACTCAAACAAGACTCTTTGATGTTTCTTCTTTTTCAGGAGGAAAAATGTTCATTCTGAAGCAAAGATCATCATCCCCAGAGTCAGACACAGAGATGGAAGCTTCATGATTTGGGGCCGTTCTAGTGCTCAGGATACGGTATGTACTCACCACACAGAGGTGCCAACAGACGCAGCCATAAAACTTTAAAGTCTATCAGGAGAACCACGTTCTCTCATCCAGAACTCTGGATTATGGGCAGAGGTTGGTCCTCCAGCATGAAAATAACATAAAAACGCACCACCAAGGCAACAAAGGACTGGCTAAAGGTCACAGAGTGGCTAATTTGGTCTTCAGACCTCAATCCAGAAAGTGTGGAGTGAGCCAAAGCTTTGTCCAAGCAGCTGAGTGGACCAAATCCCTTCTTAAAACTGTGCAAACCTCATGACCAACAGAAAACATCTTAATGCTGTACTTACCCCCAAAATGATTTTCCACCAGGTTCTGGGTCACGTTGTGTTGGCCGATTAACTACTAGTCTGTCCCAAACACCGTCTCTCCTCTCTAAACAAAACTTATCATTTGACTTTTAATTTCTGTAAATGTGAGCAAACTTACAAAGTTCAGAGGACAAACTAATTATTTCTCCCACAGTGATAGATTGCAAGGGTGTTTCCATCCACATTTAGAAAAATTCAACACTTTCATAATAAATTTGTCAACAAACAACAGTTTTATATACTTTAGAATGTGTCCCAATGGACTCCATCCAGAAGTGGTGAGAAGCTCGACTCAAAGCGTGTGCTCTGGTTTTACAAGCTTTAAGCCGAGCCAAACTCCCCTCACCTCGTCAGCTACGCTGTGGAAACATGCGAGGTGTTTCATTTGTACCAGATGGGTTTTATTTATCTCCGCTGAGGTTGAAATCCCCGCCTTTAGCCCCCTGGTTTATTTATCACCATGAAGACATAAACTTACATAAAATCAACCTTAAAATCTGAGTTTTCATCAAAAACACCACTTTGATTATTAGCAACATTTCCTCCATTAATAAAGACAGATTTAATGAGCGAAACCCCTGTTTGCCTTACAGTGTTAATAATAGAATATTTATGCTTTATGTCTTGTGTGTCACTCTTGGTGAAAGTAAAATTTCTTTGTTTATGCCAAGTGAATCTAGTCAGCATCGGTTCTGTTACATAATTACACATAACGAGTGGTGCGGCCCGGGTGAAGCCCATGGGTGTTCTGACGGTCCCTGCTGTGATGTTTAGTGATGCTGGCACTCAGGGAAGCCAGTGGGGGAGAGGAGAAGCAGTGCACCATGGGTAGGTCACCAAGCAGAATAATGGGTCAATGTCGCATTGGGACAAAAATGCATCGGACTGTCTGTGTATTCCCATTATCCATTCGGCCATTAAAATCAATCTCTGCTTTTTATTTATAGCCATCATCTTAAAAGCACAACTGTAAATGGAATTATTTTTTTGGCCTGAACTGCCCCCTTGCGGTAGTAAACACTCATTACATCCCTATCACACCACAGCAATACCACATATTTATAAATAAATCTAAATCTAAGGTTTCCCATTCAAACTGTTGGTATAGGCTACATAATCTTATGCAGATATTTTTTATGAATTTATAACTTTTTTATGGTACATGCGCAAAATCACAAAATCCGTTGTATGTAATATAATAAAATATATAATATACATTCCTAATATCTGTATATACATACTAAAATAACATTTTTGTTCTTTTAGGCATCTTTTAAAGCAAAGATTAAACATTACAAACCTTTTGGTAAAATAAAAATAATTAAAACAGCCCTATCCCCTCAACCTCTGAGGAGCGGCAAAGGAAAGATGGAGAAGAAGAATATTGCCTTACATGTGTTGGTTTCGTTTTTTTCCCCCTCTGAGGGCCACAGATACATTTGCTGTGCTGCTTTGCTTTAACTTTAGTTGTTGAATAGAAGCTGCAGGATTGTGATGTTGCTTGTAAATGTATATTACCTTAACATGAGGCCTGTTTTAATCAGCACCAGTTTAGCCCCTACCTAAAACTTGACCTATTTCCACCACTAGAGGGCGATTGAGTGAGAAAAATAGATTAACCCAACGCCCCATGGAAGCAAACTGATGAATCTTTAGAATAATTGCTTAAAATTGCTTCATATAAATTTCTTATTTTTTATGTCTGATAGAAAGCTAAATCATAAAATTGGGTGACTGGAAAGATTTGCAAAACCCTGTAAAATATATGGAGCATTTTTATACAGTATTTGGCAAATAAACACTTCTGCATGAACTTAGATGATGTCCTGCATCCAAATTCCTCGTTGGATTCAAAAATTGTTATTTGTTTTCTGATGAATGTCGCTTCTTCATCTGGTTTGAACCATCCTCCCATATCTAACCACCGCTAACCATAACATACCCATGAGACATCCCTGAGGGATTTCATTGAACTTAATAAAAAGGATAAACAAAAATACAAAGATCACACACTTTTTTAAGTGGACAAGGCATAACAACCTCAAAGTTAGTTGGTATACAATAATCTATGGTAATTATATAATATATAAGCCTGTGTGAAACACGTGTGGTCAGGGCTGGTTCTGTCGAAGCTCTACAACCTCCTAAATTGACCCCGGCTACAGACGTAAAAACTTCCTGCATATCTTGTTAAACCCATTCCCTTTGCTTTGCAAAAACTTTGGTCGTACATCATCAGTTTTAAACATATTATGACTGGAGAACCTTTAACTTCAGTGTTACTGCATGCTCTTCAATAGCTTTCTTGATTTAAGTTTCTTTCTCCAGTATAACAATGTAAGGCTGATTAAATGACCTGCTGTATCAAAGCCTTGGACATGGTAGGAGCCACTGTCCTAGTGAGTGGCACAGGTGCCGTATTTTCTCACATTCCTGATCTTCACAAACGTCAAAAATTTTTATGTTTCATGCTTTTTCCGATCCATTTTTGTCTCAAATAGGCTTGAAGCTGTTGTTGGTATGAACGTGTAACAACGTTTTAGAAGGTTACAGTTTCTCAACTCCAAAGATCTTCTGTCAGACTGTTCAGACGGATTTCTCCAGCTGGATGAAGCATGAAGTGATGCAGCACTGTTACTGCACTCTGCCGGTCAGCTGGCTGAAAAGAAGCTGCTACATGTTTCCCCTGCTTATGATTAAGTAAAGCCCTTGCTTTAGGGCTCCTGCACTTTGGGTAGTGCAAGAATGAAAAGGCATAACAACCCAACCATTGTAGTTTTACCTATTGAAATGACAAAATCTTTATTTTATTTCTTAAAAAGTAGAAAATATTAACTATTTAAACTATTAATGTAGTAAGAAGTCAGAGCAGTGAACAGTTATAGAGCTCCTAGGTGCAGAACTCTGAAAGGAAAAGATGGAAAGTTGCTCAGGAATCACATGCATGTGTGTTTCTGCTCAGGTATTAAATCAAGTTACTGAACTATTCCTAAGTTTTGTCTCTAATGTCAGTCTTACAGTCACTGATGTCCAAAATTCGCAGTGGTTGTGCCTGCATGCCTCTTTACTGGTTAAATCAGGTTAATCTTTAGGGGTTACATCTTGAAGAATCTTTCTTACAAAAATATGCCAACTTAAACTAAGAAGATAAATGTAATTCAAACGCGGACTCACTGTATTTTATGTCAAAATTCTGATGTTTCTGCAGTAACTGAGGAAGATGAAAAACTGATGGTAAACCATCAGTTTTTCATCTTGACCACCAGGGGGCAGTGTTGTTGAGTTGATGTTTGAATTGAATGCCCGGTTTGAACAGGTCGTGTTAATGGTCTAATTGATTGTCCATTAAATGTGTTTGACTTGTGTAACTCTTTTCATGTGTGCAGCAGACCATCTGCTCAGGTCCTCCTTGCAAACCAGATCTAGATCTCAATAAGATTTTTAATCTGGTCAAATAAAGGAAATTTAATTAAATCAACCGTTCAAAATGCCATTTAGTTTGTTTCCTCCATGAAGGAAACGTC
Organism: Fundulus heteroclitus; assembly: GCF_011125445.2. Taxonomy (NCBI): domain Eukaryota; kingdom Metazoa; phylum Chordata; class Actinopteri; order Cyprinodontiformes; family Fundulidae; genus Fundulus; species Fundulus heteroclitus. Next base: position 36,636,909 of record NC_046361.1, on the reverse strand, counting down.
CCAACCATGAAATGCTTTCTGTGAACCACTTCCAGACATTGAGGAAAAATTAGTATTTCCTAGGAACTGTCAGCCCATTTATGTCTCGAAAATATGTTTACAGCTATAATGGGACAATTATCAAAAGGCATAAATACAAAATATAAAAATATATATAAATATAAAATATAAAGTCATAATTATAAGTTTTCAGGAGATGTTTATAAAATCAAACTAATGAACCTGTGAGATATGAAGCCATCAATATGAGATTAAAAAGTCAAAATTACAAGTTTTAAACCATAACTATCAAATAATAGTCATAATTCTGTTTTGGTCATTAATTGGAGATGAACAGTAATAATTTTTTCAGTTTCAAAGTCATAAGTAGTGATTTTAAAGTTATAATAACTCAATTATGAAGTTATATTTCTGAGAAAATATGTAATAATTATGAGTGTTAATTTACAAAGTTGCAGTGAGTTTAAAATATAAGAGTCTTAAAGTTCAAGTCAGATAAAAAGTCATAATTTTAAATGTCAAAAACATATTTTTGACTCTGAAATTGACTTTTGTGAATCAGAAATTGTCTTCCGTAGCGGAGGACCTGGAGCCTAAAATAAGGTGATATTTAGTCTGGCCCCCGGCATTAACAGAGTGTGTCGCATGCTGGTAGACAGTTGCTGTTTAAAAATACTTTGAACTACTTTTACCAGACTGGATTCATCGTGTATGAGTAACATGCTTTAAACAGAACCTTCTTACTTCACAAAACCAAAAACAAAGCTTAAGGTTGTCTTGGAAAAAAATAGCTTTTGGTGACAAGTGTAACACAACTCTTCGAGTTTAGCATAAAATTTCCTACAACACTTAATTACAAAAACCACCAGCAAAAGAACCATGGAACATTTTTTTTTCTTTATGGGAACTTTATTTTAATGCAAATACTTTTAGGCTTTTTTCCTTCATTAACAACAACACCACTAAACTCAAATGCGGATCATCTTCAGATACTTCTTCTCTGATAGGCCCCGACCCCCAAACAAAGAAAGAAAAAAATAAGTCTTTTGATCGTAAGACATGGAGTTAAGAATCATTCTGTGTTTTTTTTTTTCAATCTAACTATTGTGAGGTAAATAAATTTAGGATTTTGAGTGGCATAATTCTTTTAGCTAAACAGGATTCTTTAAAGGAGCCCAGTCACAAATTATGATTTTAAGAATTTCTACGCCAGTAGCTCACTCTGGTTGCATACAAAGGTTTTCCAATTAAATGATGGTGCCCTGTTGACTATATTTTTGTCATTTCTGTGTTTTGCACTTTGTTTTGGCTTTGTTTTTCATCAAATTAACCACTTTTGTGCATATTTACCTTAACAAGACCACGTGACTGACAGTCTGATATTGCAAATTCTGGCAATGAGTAAACGAGGAGAAGCAATGGAGCTGAACGGATCAGCAACGTCCAGTGGAGGTGCAAAAAGAAAGAGGTTAAGTGACCCTAACCCTGTAGCTCGGGTTGGTCTTCATCCACGCTTAGCTGTCACATTACTGCAAGGCATCGCCGGACGATCTACTGGCTCGTAAAGTAGCTGCATCAATTGTTTATGTCTGCTGATCGCGTCTGGTGCAAAGTTCTTTTCAGGCTCAAAAAGGAGTAAACACTATCAGGACGAACGCGTGACATATTTTCTTTTATTTGAAGACGAGTCCATGTTTTTTTGTGTCTTCTTTATGTGACTAGGCCCATTTAAAAGATGAAAAGGTGCACTAACCCCCCCAAAAAAACGTACAAAAGTACAGAAAACCCTCCTCTTTAATACAAATAGTTTGCTCTAAAGCTGAATAAAATGCAGAATTGGGATCTCAGAGACATCGATCACTGGAAACCTCCTCCTGTCGCAGGAATAACAATCCACAGATTCAGCACCCTTGTTAAAACATACAGTGATCGCTTTGGATAACTCCGACTGCAGACATCGTTCCCCTCGTTGCTCAGCATAACTTGGAAACTCATTCGAAACCAGCGAGGGGCTAAATAGCAGTGCATGGCTCCACAGGAACAAACAAGACAAAAGCCTCAGCAGGGACACTCAAATATCATTACTTCTTCATTTTTTTTCCCTTTCTCAATCTCTTTTTATCTCCTCCCCAAACAATAAAGCAGCAGACTTAAAAACTCACACACATACAGTAAATCCCTGTAAAAAGAGAACACATCTGTTGAACAGCAGATACAGTTAGTGGTGATATTATGCACGAACACAGTGTTTCGTCTGCACTGGGACAACTCCAGACGTCTGACACGAACACGTAGCGTTTAACCCGCCGCAGGCGTCAAAAACACTGACAGAAACAGTTGTTCTTCACAAGGACGCTGCTGTGTCCGAGCAAATTCAAGGCAAACTGGAGTGAAAGGTCAGTCTGTATGAGCAGCATTCCTTCATCTGCGGTTACGACAATAAAAAAAAAAAAAAAAAGAACTCATGTCGAGGCAGCGTGTGATGATCTACTGATTCGGTGTTGTGAGGAGCACTCAGTGTAAGGGAGATTAAAAGTAGGACAACCCATATGGCAAAAGACAGCACCCTTGTGACACACTGTGACAAAGTTGAATTCTGGAGGCACCACCCAGCTCCGAGACTTGCTCTACCATCTATCCAGCAACTTTAACAGACCAGTCACACTCAGACGCTTCAGCTCTCCATTGTCCTTCAGTCCCCCCCCCCCCCCCCCACCCTCGAGCTCTGCAAAAACAAGAGCTTCACCGCACCTCTCACAGTTACACCAACGAAAACCCACAGCCGACTGCAGGAGACTCCTGCCACACCGTCAGTGGAGTCTCTGATCTCTGGTCCATGAGGTGCAGGAGCAACGTCATCAGTGTCCAACACCACCTGTGACCTGCAGCAACACAAAGGAATTAAGCATGCAGCAAGAAATTGCCCAATCTGGACCTAAATTGGTACCTATGCAGAACAGAAATGGAAATATAAAAGATCTGGCTAGAAAGATGCTGCAACAAGTAGAAATAGGCTAGATAGGCTTGAGTGTCTATCAGTCTGTCAGTAAGTTAAGCAGATGGTTGCTTTATGCTTGACGCACGTCAAATATTAAATGTTGAGCCTCTACTGCATTTTTAAAAAAAAATAGATTTGTTACCTGTTGTGGGGCAAAACGTCTCATGACAAAATGTGAACGAAGAGAATGGCCAGGCCGATGTTGAGCAGGATCACCATACACACCATGATGGTGTTTGGGCCCTGGACAGAAAGGAGAAGAGCACAGTGCAGTCACTGAATATAAACTATTTACTGTACATTTTTCACACCATATGAATGTTTCTAACTGCTGATTGCTGATTAAGAATTGCCAGAGTACGGTAGACACAGTTGGTAAACAAATTCTCTATTTGATTCACAAAATTCTTTATGTTGTAGATTTTTTCTGGATGCAACTCAGAGATAATAGATCGTCACCATCCGATGGTTTGCTCTTCTTCTCTCGTTCTCTATAGAACAAAGTGTGGTCATGTACCCTCTTCTACTTCAGCCATGTTCATGCCATGAGAGCAGAACGTGGTTTCACATTGTCTTATTGAAAGGACCTTAATGGGTGGAGATTTTTTTTTTCCCATTTGGGTATGAAATAAAATTGATAACACAAAGCATGTCCCAAAGACATAAATAATAATGTCAATTATGTCAAAATGTTGTTTAAAAGTTGTTAGGATTGATCAGCTGGGCCAGCAAAGCCTGAATGTTAAGGCAGCTGAATTCGGACAGGACAAATGTCCAGTTTTCAACTACTTTTCTCGGCTAGATAAAATAACATGTCCATACTGTTGGCAACTAAATGCTGATAGTTTTATACTACTCAAAAGAAGAATTTATTTTTGTTTTAAATTTTTGTCCCTGGCCTGAAGTGACCCTCGAAGACTGGAATTATTTAAGTATTTATCAAGTCAAGTCAATTTAATTTTATTTATAAAAATGCCAATTCACAACACATCATCTCTTCATAAAGTCAAATTCACTCAAATCCTCCAGACAGGTTGGTCAGAAAGTTTCCTCTAAGGAAACCCAGCAGGTTGCATTAAGTCTCTCCAAGCAGCATTCACTCCTCCTGAAAGAGCGTAGAGCCACAGTGGACAGTCATCTGCATTGTTGTTGGCTTTGCAGCAATCCCTCATACTGAGCATGCATGAAGCGACAGTGGAGAGGAAAACTCCCCTTTAACAGGGAGGAAAACCTCCAGCAGAACCAGGCTCAGCACAAAAGCACACAATGATCCAGGAGTACTTTCTATGTTATATGGTAATAGCGGATGATCTATTTCCCCTGGATTATGTCACAGCTAACAGAACGTCAGACCTGGTGTACCTACTATGAAGAGAAAGAAGAGAACTAACAGTTGAAATAACAACAAGCAAAACAACAGACAGAGGATGTTATTGTTTTGCAGTTTGGATGAGGGAAACTGAGAGTTAAACATTCAAAGGAACTGTAGTTATTAATTGCCCTGTAACTAATTCATAACTGAGACTGAAAGATGGTTGCTACTCCTCCCCCTCGTCCCGTAGTTTTGGGAATGTGGAAAGTTTAATAATTAGAAGGAGTTGACTCATTTATACTAATGTAGTGCTGTTGTAACCAGTTTTATGTGAGACAAAATAAATCAACCAGATTATAAGAAAACAATTCATTAATTAACAAAGTCTTTGGAGGGAAATATCTTATATTCAATAAACCACATTTAATAGTTTTATTTTTCAGTTCGACTTGAGTCGTATTGATTTTTATGATATGTTCCTTTTTGATCTATTCAGTTTTGGCCGTGGGAAAGACACCGTCTCAATAGGGTAATGGGTGGGTAACAGTACAGAAGCTGCAGAGAGGTGTGTTAAACTATGGCTCTGCTTCCTGGTCTGGACCCTGGGTTGTCAGCATTTGGAAGAACTAATAAATCCGGCCAGATTCCTAGAAAGAAGAGCTGCACCATCCAAAGTGGGATGGATGCCGTCTCTCCGGATCAGACCAGGTTTTCCCCAGAAAGTTCGCCACTTATCAATGTAGCCCACGTAATTTTCAGGACACCACCTAGACAACCAGCGGTTGAATGATGATCACTGGTCAGATAAGGACCAGAGAGAGCTACGGAGTCCGACCTTGTTTTACCAAACTTACACGCCGAAGCAACACTAACTTTAGTGACCGCCAATCGGCGTAACCGGGTGTCTTTACCTCCAACGTGAATAACAATCTTACTGTATTTAGGCTTATTTTTCTCATAAATGTGCTAACAGGTAAGACATTTGATTCATTGTGTACTTTCTTCATCTCACCTCCAGTTCTGAAGACTCGGCCGTTCCCTCTTTACTCGACACCAGGGACTTTACGGCTGGTTTGGCAGCCATGGCTTTGGTTTCCACTGGCTTTGTAACTGTTTTAGGTTCATGATTAGCAGCAGCTTTTGGAGGTGGAGTGGGACTTGGTTGCCATTTTGGAGCTGGAGCTGGACTTGGTTGCCGTTTTGGAGTTGGAGCTGGACTCGGCTGCCGTTTTGGTAATGGTCTTGTTTCTGCTTTGCTGCCTGGCCTGCTCCCCTCCCTGGATGGCCTTTTCTTCTCAGAGGTGGACGGTGGTCGCTCGTTGATGGATGGAGCTCTTTCAGTTTTTACCTCAGGGGCTTTGGGCTCAGGGGTCACAGCTTTGGGGGGCACATTGGCAGCAGGAAGAGGAGCTTCTTCTTCTTCATCTGGTGAGATGAGGCTATTCGTTTCTGGGACGGCGGTGGCTGGAGTGGCGTCTGGAGATGTTACCTCAGAGTCAAATTTCTGAAGTGGTTTGATCTCCATGTCTGAGCCCTCCTCAATCTTGTTACTCAGACGACTCGGGGAGCGGGACGGTTGACGACTACTGGAAGATGCTCCACGTTCAGACGCTGCTGAGGTAGGGGCAGCAACTGACACTGAAGGGGTGGAGGAGCGACTACTAGGAGCACTACTGGGTTTAAGGCTTCCCTTAGTGCCACCACCTTTAATGGATTTGTCTTCATTCCAGGCTCTTGGACCAAGGAGTTTGGGGTCCTCCTTGTTGATTATGGCCGGGCTTGGGGAGGGGGTTCGGGCTGGGGACGAGCCAGGCATAAGGCTAGCAAGTTCATTCAGGAGCGGACTCTCGGGTGGGGTGGGCGGGGGCTCCTCATTAGCCAGCAGAGGCTCCTCTTCGGCTAGCAGGGGCTCATGCAATTCAGTGTCTGGATTCTCTTGGTCTTCCACAGCTTCATGCAAAACCCTCTTCTTCAGGTACTCAGGGCCTAAAGAACAGTCATAAGATTATACAGTCAGTTCAATTCAATTTATCTATAAATAAATGTATGCCATATTCCTAAAAGAAGAGCAATTCTAAATAAAGTGGGATGGATGTCATCTTACAGAATGAAGTTATCTCCAAAACATTTACCATTTAACAATGAACAGCTTAAAAATATGGCCCTAACAGAATATAAAGAAATCTACACAGCACCTAGACAGGCTAAATTCTAATTTTCTGCATTCCTACAGACTCCAAGCACAGAACAAAATTTATTTCATGGCTAAAAAGGTAGATTTTGCATTAAATGTCCCCTTTAAATCTAACACAGACCAGGTAAAATAGTGTGAAACATTAAAAGGTTCACAGAATATAGCAGCTGAAAACAAGTGTGTTTAACATACTTTGATGCTGAAAACTTAAAAGCATAACAGAAAAGAGAAATTAGATCAAACTGAGTTACTCCAGGATCAAGCCATTTAGACGGCAACAAACAGGCGACAAGTGACGCAGAACAGAACAAATGATATTCCTTATTTATTCACTTTTAAATGACACTTTAAATGGGAAGATCTTCATTTTTTTATTTAATGGACTGAAAAAACGTCCCCAAGAGGGTGGGGCCAGGTGGGACATTAAGACCTTTGTAAATTTGCTGGGCCTCCCCTGGTTTCCCGAAGCCAAACAGTTTTCTATGCTTTATTATGCATATGAAGAATGAAGAGAAAAAGACATGAGTTGCTTAAATTATTATACATGTAACATTTATTTAAACTATTGTCGTGTCAGTTATGGGAAAGCTGATACTTCTATTGGTTCAATAATCCCCATCTCACCACAACAGAATAATTTTCTTGGATAATAATTCTTGGAAATAACCCCAGGTTTTTCACCTCAGAGATTGACTTTACACATATGACATTATAATCCCAAAAGAAGATAAACTCATGGCATATTTAAGGACTGGTAATGACCTAGCAAATTTCAATAAAAAGACCAAAACTGAAAGCTCAAATGAAGATTAGAGATCCACTTTTTTCCTTAATATTTTTATGTTAGATTCCAGTTTTTCTGAAACTATCCCATACTACCCTACCACTAAAACAGTATATTAAAATGTGTTCATTTCAGTTCAATTTCCTTTAATGTGAAACTTTATAACCGAAGGAGGTTTGTTCTCCTTTGTTGTTAACTACACTGGTTTGTGTACCTGTCGACTAACTTTTTTCTGTTCTGCTTTGCAGGTATGCCACCAGCTTTTGTGTTGTAGACTATTCTACTTCAGCATTAAGATACTTTCACATACATCATCTACTTTACACTATGTTGGTGAAGATGCTCAGTCATCCAGGTCATGATCAATCCAAATAAAGGTTTGATTTTTTGTTTAACTTTTCTTTTTTTTGTTTAACTTTTTTTCAAATAAAGGATTAAAACGTAGCTACAACATGGCATGATTGTGTATCGTTTTACCAACAAGTTAATGAGAAATTCTGAGAAGACTGTAGGATATCGGCCTCTGGTATCATTGTGCTGTTCTCAGGTCGACCAAGATTACAGCTGCCCAAGATGGCAGCTGTAATTTATGCACCACGACTGTCAATGCGGGGTTTACCCTTTATATTATGTCTATGGTGCTACATGCTAAGCTAGCCAAAAAAAAGGTTAAAAGATAAAACAACTGGACTTCTATTCTGAAGCTGAATGGATTACTCTACACTACTGATTCCACTAACTTCCACTATTCATATTGGAAATTTTGATTTAACTTTAGTTTTTACATTTAATAAATTTATATTGCACTTTGTCGGCCTCCCTTTCTGTCATGGCTTTTTAACCACGTCATAACAGTTGGGGGCTTGTCCGGGATTTAAACACAAGACCTCTGCAGGTTTGGGCTGGAGGGTTGGCTGCTATCGAAAATTTACTGTATATGTTACCATTGCTGGGCTGCACAGTAGACAGTGGCTAGCACTGTTGCCATGGAGCAAAAGGTCCTGGGTTCAAGCCCTACCCTTGCCCTGGGTCTTTCTGTGCATGCTTGGGTTCACTCCAGGTACTCCAGCTTCCTCCCACAGTCCAAAAACATGACTTTTGGGTTAATTGGCCTCTCTAAAGTCTCCTTAGGTGTGAGTGTGTGCGAGAATGTTTGTTTGTCCTTTTTGTCTCTGTTGTGGCCATTTATGATATATTTTTTGGATTGTATTTTCTAACAATTTAGTTTTCTTCTTTTGGGTAGTTGGAATATATTTAAGTTAGTTTAGAACCAAAATTTGTAATTAATTTTTTGGTTTGAAACTTTTAGATTACGTTGTTAATTGTTAGACCCTCCCATTAATTTAAGTAATTAAGAACACACCGGGTGCTTGGTGGAGATGTATCGTTTGGTAAATGTCTGGTGTGGGCGGGAGGTTTTGTAAATGATTTTTTTGACCACTTTTAGAACTTCAAACGGCAAATTTAGATTATTTTTCGTTTTCAACAAGTTGTAAGACATTTTTTAGTCTTTATTTTGTCTATATTTTTTTTAAGAAATAAATCCCATATTTTTGCAAACCAATGAAGTAAGAAGTGCGTACAAATCAAACCACCTGTTACCACCCACGGCCTATATTGGAATTTTGGTTTTTTGGAACATGGAAGGCCGCGACAGTCTCTGTGTTGCCCTGCGATAGACTGGCCACCTGTCCAGGGTGTACCCCGCCTCTTGCCCATTGACAGATGGAGATAGCCACCAGCACCCCTCGTGACCCCACAAGGGATAGACGTGTTAGAAAATAGATGGATGTTACCATTTTAAAATTTAGCTGGTTACTTAGATGTTAAATGGATTCCTAGTGGATTTCTATTATGTTTTCTTTTTCAAGTTGGACCCTTAATGACATAAGACACACCTGAGCCCAGTGTGTTTTTGCCCAATAAAGGCTGCTCCTATGTGCTCTTGTGAGTAGCTCATCTGTTCAGTGGGGAGTCCACCATAGTCACCTCTGATGTTTACTTATGGTTATGTCTGGGCTTTTGAATTGTATGCCGTTCAGCACATCCATGCATTCTAACGTTACTGGCAACTGGTAGAAAATGTTGATAATAGAAGATGGCATACATCACTGAAGATGGCTACAGGTTTTAATAACATAAATTCCCTTCATGATACTATCTTTATCCTTGATGTTTCTTTATTGCATCTCTGAGTCTAGTATCGCTGAGAGGAACAAGTCCAAAGGCCAATAAGAATTCCTCTGACCTTTGTAGTAGTTTGAATGCATTAAAACATGGGTCCATCTATTTGCAGACCTGGTCAGTAACATTAGAAGGCTGGATATCTTTTTCTGTCTTTGACTGTCTATTTGTGTCTTATTAAGCTTCCTGTTGAGACGGAAAACCAGGGGCCTCCTGAGGGTCTTCTATACTTTTGTGTCAATGTGTGTGTGTGTGTGTGTGTGTGTTAACAGAGCCAGCAGTGAAACTGATACAATCCTCTGGACTGAATAAGATGTTCCTTTTTTTAGACATTAAGTTCTGCTCCCTGTCTGTGGGCCTTAGCAAAAGAACTCAACAGCATACACTTTGAAATCATGGGACAAAGTAGTACATTTATGGATCTCTTAATATAATAGCAACAGTGCACCATCTTTTGTTACAATTTGTGTAGAGTGGCACGATATCAAGAAAGTATTTAATACCCAAATTATTGCTAAAACATGCCCAGATGATGATATAAAAAATTATTCATCTACACTTTCTTGAAATTTTCTCACTTTGCCACCACAAAATGGCTCCACCCCTCTCAGTTAGTTTTAGGATCTCAACCACCAGACATGATAAACATCAGATGTGACTATTAATGACAGCTACAGTACCTCCAACTGGCTAAATATAGTAGTGATATGCAGAGTATGCGTGCCTGACACTTGCAATATATACTGTTTATCAAATTGCAATGCAACTCGATATATGGTGCAGCTGTAATTAAGTGCTATAGTTGCAAATAATGAGCAAAATTGTTTAATATAACTTTATTTATTGGGAATGAGCAAAACATTTACTGTGATTTTTATTTTATTTTTTTTAACTTTACTCTGATACTTCTAACAAAGTCAAACACAACTGAAGGCTTTCAGAAGTTAGCCAAATAGCAAACAGAAAAAAAAACTGCTTCTATGTGCGCAAAACTGGTCAAGACATATTGACATAGAGAAATATTAACCAGAATAGGGCTCGACATCGATTCAAATTTCAAGAATTGAGTCGATTCCGATTCTCAAGATTTAGAATCAATTCAGTTTGATTCGATCTGATCCGATCTCAAATTGGATTACTGGTATTAAAAACTATTTTTTAGCTGTTAACTGTCATGTCTGTGTAGTTATACAACATATTGATACTTGTATCATATTAAGAATCAACAGCAAATTAATAAAGTATTGACAGTTAATGGGTGACTGTAAGGACCAAAGCCTCGCTCTGAATGTTGAGACAAATGCTTTCACAAACATGCTGTTGGGCAGAATACCCAAACAGATCCAGGGTAGAAAACATAGGACACCAGAGATATCTACAGCTGCTATTTCTATTAAAAAATACTTTATTAGTGCCCACATTTAGTGTCCCTTTTGATTTAATAAAGTATTTTTGAATTGAGTTAATTTGAAATAGCAGCTAAATTAAATTAACAGCTAAATCAAAAGGGACACTAAATGTAGACACTAACCTGGTGTATTAATAAAAATATGACATTAAAAATTCACCTCCCGGACTGGAGTGTGAAGGCTCCTGTGATGTATGTTGCATTCATGCTTCCGACCACTAGGTGGAGCTTGGCGCTTTGTTTTGTTTTTGTCCTGCTGCAGTCTCACAGCAGAAGAAAACGGTGTTTAAGCTAAAGCTGGCTCTTAGTGTGCTTTACTGATAAAAACACAATATCACAGCTCCTACATACTTGGGTCTGCTGTGCGCAGACTGTGAGCCGTGTGGACTCTCCGCAGATCTTTTTACCTTCATGGTCGAGTGTACCTGTTGCCTACATTTCTTGTGACAAATTCCTATAATTTCCACACTTTTCCCCAGTGGGACGAAGCAGGGGAAGGAAAGGTTAAATGTAAAATTAGCTTAGCTGGTTGAGCATGTAGAGCCGTTTTTTTTTTCCACCAGGCACCACCGCACATCTGTCAATGCGGCACACAGAGAGAGACTGTGATGCTGCGTATCCTTGCGACCGCTTTGAGCAGCTCAGTGTATCAAGCTCGGTGTCACGTGTAAAACAGTTCAATGTGAAAACTTCTTGCCGCCGAGCAGTTTATAGTGTGACACCGCGATACGCATTTGTGGTCTTAAAAATTGAGCTCTGCGCGTACCTGTCAGCGTGGACTCATGTCCGCGCAAGTAATGCCAGCTCACATGTTATGAATCGATTTTTAGGAATTAATATGAGAATCGATTCATAATTGGAAAATCAATTCTTTAACACAGCCCTAGATGGAATGCTCTGCGACTTGGAGATGTGTGGGACTTTTTCACATTGAAATGCCTCCTTTAGATTTAAAGACACAGCACCAAAACGGGTCACTCTCAAATGCAACTCAGAATAGGGCAAAAAGGGGGATGTTGGGGTTAATTAACGAGGAATTCAAACCAAAGCATTGCTGTTCCACTTTATTTAGACCACAACCGGAGGATTTCAATGTGAAAAAGAAAGAACTGAAAAGCAGGATTTGTCCCCTTTAAAGAAGCAAAAACATGTTTCCTAACATCATGCAAACATTTTAAGTTGTTATTTGTGTAAACTTCAGAAAATCACAACAATTTTTCCACCTACTTCACAAAACTGCAACTGAAGTGAAATATTTTGTTTGTGTGCAAACATTGCATTAGACCTTATTTAGGTATATCAGAGTAAAGGGGGTTAGATACAAATTCTCACCACAATCTTCATGCTTTTATTTATCACTTTATATTGGACTATCAAACAAAATTACAATGCAATGCACATATTTTTTTATTTGTAAAATGCCAAACTGTAATAAAAATGGTTTGTTTGAACACTTTTGCAAGGCACTGTGGCATGAGGCTTGTTTTGAAATAAAAGCAAAAATGATTATTGCCTGTTACTAATGAGTTGATGTCCACTAACCTGGCTGATAGAAGGAAGGCGACAGCTCTTTGGCAACCAGCCTGGCAATACTGGACTCACTGTTGGAGGCCAAGGCAGCCTGTTCAGCGCCGTCTGACTTGCCCTTTGCATGGGCTGTCCTGCAGTCGAGAGATGCAGCACAAGTCACGAATCACTGGCAACAACAGCCCATCACACCTTCCTTTTATAGATTGCATCAACAAAATGTAATGTTGACAAATTGACATGTGTAACAGTATGTTATAATGAACATCATCAATCATACAGTTAATAATATTCCTGCATACAAATCTGTGTGGCTACAGCCATCAGTACTGGATCAGTTTAGATAAAAGGCAGTGGTGCATGAAGGAATTGTAATAGATACACTCCAGATTCAACAATTATCTGTGCGTCTTGGATAGGATAATAGCAAATGTTTAGCTACCTATGAACAGTATGAGAAAACAAAATGTTCCCCCCCCACTTCTGGGATTAAATGAAAGGTCAATGACTTTACGTCATTATAAACAGTTGGTAATGTTGACATAGTGGTTTAGATTAATCAAAATCACTAAAAACATGGAACAAATCAAATGCATGTAAAACCAAGTATTCTATGGCTGGTTTTAGACCCAGAAACACCATGAAAATTGGAGGTCATCAAAACCCATTAATCTGTGCAAGACTACTGTATTACACTTGTATTATAAATAAAAAATCAATTGGAAAGCCCCATAATGTCATATTAGCACTTTAAAGAGTGATGTCCATCTTTCAATAAAATTTTATTTGTATAGTCCCAATTCACAACACGTCATCTCAAGGCACTTTACAAGGTCAATGCAACCAAATCCTCCAGACAGATTGGTCAGAAAGTTTTGTCTCTAAGGAAATTTAGCAGGTTGCATCAAGTCTCTCCAAGCAGCATTCACTCCTCCTGAAAGAGCGTAGAGCCACAGTGGACAGTTGTCTGCATTGTTGATGGCTTTGCAGCAATCCCTCATACTGAGCATGCATGAAGCGACAGTGGAGAGGAAAACTCCCCTTTAACAGGGAGGAGAACCTCCAGCAGAACCAGGCTCAGTTAGAGAGGGTAATGGCAGATGATCTGCCTCCATGGATGATGTCACAGTGAACAGAACGCCAGACCACATGTATCTAGAAAAAAGACACAGAGAATATAAGGTTAACAGTTGAAATAAGAGCAAACTAGGTAAAACTGGAGAGCAGCAGGAGTTCAGCAGACTGAGAATTATATATATATATATATATATATATATATATATATATATATATATATATATATATATATATATATACATATATATATATATATATAAATGTAAAATTACTGAAAGCCTGAGTTCCTTTAAATAAAAAAGAGTTGCCTTTGAATGTTAGTGTTGAAGTTTGTTGTCCAACTTGTGTTATATCTTGACCTGCTGCTACTATTCCACTACAATATGGTTTCCTCTGTAATGTTTTCTATTCTTAGATTCTGTTCACGTTAACCACTTTAAATTGTCTTGTTACTTAAATGCCTTTTACAAATAACTTGCCTTGCCTAATAATGAATATAATAAAATCTGTTGACAAAACAAGAACCATAAATCATTAAGCAGGACAATACTTTGCACAATATAAATAAACCAAACTTTTTTTTCCAAGATTGTAGTTTTTGGAGTCAGGTAGGTCAACTGGACACCTTTTATTTGGTATCTTATGGTTAAAGTTTCAACAGTTATTACAATGTATGAAACTGAATTATTTAAAACAAACAATAAGACAAGATCTTCTCTCCTAAACTAGACTTCCTGTATGTCCTGGAATTCCTGAATGTTCTCAAAATCATGAAGACATTTTTGATGGAACTACATATTGGTTTGAAAGTTCAAGGTAATGCAGCAAAACGCTGCTGAGATATTTCTCTTTACAGACTGACAGACTTTCAATATATTCAACTCTGTGGCGCTGCTGTTGTTTGAATCACAGTAACTGGGAGAATCTCTGAATGTGATCAGTCTCTAGACACTTGGCATATTGTAACTTAATACTGGCCTGAATATAGTTCCCTGATCCAGTTTTAGACCCAGTGGAGAAGGTACTTCCCACTGGAATAATTAGAATGTTCTAAGGTTGACATAGATCATCTGTCTGAAAACTAATTTTTTAAACACATTTACACCCGCAAGTACAAACAAAATCTAAAGTTATTTTAGGGTTTGCTTATCATCAGTTGATTCATAGTACGTCAACAGCTCTTCCTGCTCTTCTAACCAGCATTTGTAAAGCCGTAATATAACATATTTTCCATTTAGCTAAAGCAAAACCTATAGAAACAGACACATTAATGGCTTATTTCTCCATATCGTTTGTTTTGTTTATTTTTAGTTGTTTTGCCTTCAGTTTTAGCCTGACCGGCTGAACAGTACATGCATGCTTGGTATGCGGGATTGCTGTATTGTGTCAATGACACAATGCAAGCAACTGTCCACTGTGGCAACATTATCATCCAGGAGGAGTGAAAGCTGCAAGTCAATGACTTTATGCAAAATGCTGGGATTCTTTAAATGGAAAACCTCTGAACCAACCTGTCTGGATGGTTTGATTGGAAAGTGCCTTGAGTTGGCATATGTTGTAAATTTGAGTAATATAAATTAACTGAATTTTATTCAATATAGTTTTAGTCCCCTCAAACAAGCTTCTAGTAAATGTATGGTTCAAGAGTAAACCATTCTTGTTGGAGTAATTGGTAAAGTTTCTTTAAATCAGTCTGTTTCCTTGTTTTTAACATGGTCTAGTAATATTCAGAAAGGTTGAGGTTGGGTTGTTCCAAAAGTTTGTTAGCCTGCCTTATCCATTTGAAAACCAATTTTGATGCACGTTTGAGGTCACAGTACTGTTTGAAGTTCAAGTCTTTACCATCTGGTAAAAAGATTTTCTTTCTTTTTCATTCTATTTTGTTTAATTGACCAGTACCACTGACAGCAAAACAGCCCCAAAGCTACTAACACCATTAAAATACCCCTCTCAAAGCCCAACATTGTTTAAAATCTTTGCACTGTGTTTAAATACAGCAACAGCTACAGGAAAACCATCCATGCAGTTGTGTCCACCCACTTATCCTTGTAGGGTTGGACTAGTTCCAGTCTCAAGGAGTCATTGGGCGAGAGGCGGGGTACACCCTGGACAGGTCACCAGACACACAGGACAAACAACCACACTCGCCAATCAATCTAACATCAATGTATTGGAAGAAGTCAGAGCACCCAGAGAGAGCTCATGCATGCATGAGGAGAACTTGCAAACTCCATGTAGACAGACCCCAGGCAGGAATTCAGAACCAATAACCTTCTTGCAGCAAGGCATCAGTGTTGCCAGGAAAGCAACCAATGAACATCACCTCTTCAGCCATGAATGATGGTCAGATATTGAGCCACAATCACAACAAAACCTTGTTGATGGCAGCAAAGAGAATTTAGTTCCTTCGGGACAACAGACCTTTAACCAAATATTGGTGATGGTTTACATATGTGCACATTTTAGGTTGCTTGTATGATTTTTAACACTGTAGATTAGAGAAAAAAACATTGTAAGTTCAAAGTTGTTCCTGTTTTTGGAATTATTATTCATCCCTTTTAAAAAATAGAACCGCTTAAATAAATCACTCAAACCCAACTGTACAGTATATGCCAAAGATAACTGCTTGTAAACTTCTTACTGGAACTCTAGTAGCTGTCAATTAATTAATAGTGGGAGCAGCAGAATCAATAACTGCCAGTTTCTTTAGGACAAACGGTCCACTATTAGTGACTTAATTATGAGCACATGAGGCTGATTTCATGGCTGCGTTCAAACAGAATGGAGAGAGCCAAAGCATGGCAGCACCGCTTCGTTGGGTAAAACTGATAGTTGGTGGTTGAGAGAGAAAGATGCTGGTTTTCTTCATGCAAACAGACTCTACCTCACATTTCACACACTGAAACCAATAAGGCTCGCTGTTTCTATTGTTAGACACTGATATTTTGTAAAGAAATCTATTACAGTCTCGTCTCTCTTCGTTTAAGGAAGATAAAAGGTTGTATAAAAGTGTAGGGAGTTCTCAGTGGTGTCCAATACCCACTTGAAGCTTTGACTTTTCACAGCTTCTCTGCTTTCAATTTCAGCTCTTGGTATTTTTCAAGCCTCTCGTATTCCTTCTTCTTGATGTCCGTGTCACCCACATCTGTCACTGCCTACCTCTGTCATGGTTTATGCATGTCCATACTGTCCAGCTGATCACCTTCGGCGGCGTTTCCCACCTTCCAGTGATTTTGAGACCACACTAAGTTCAGAACCCCCCACATAGTGTCAGGGGATGCCTGATATCATGTCCTGGACTGTCCCGGAATAATTATATCAACGATTCTACTAGGGCCATGAATGATGTTGGGTCAGTGCACTGACATTGTCTTTTCTGTTTCAAACTTGTAATGCACCTTTCAATCAGCCAGTCATGGAGACCATTATGATTTGTAAATATTAGAGGCGGACTTGCCTTTAAGTCAAGGGGCATCAAACTGTTGTTCTTGAGAGCAGGTGTCCTGAAAATTTTAGATGTGTCTCAGGTCCAAAACACATGAATCAAATAACTAAATGATCTCCTCAGCAAGCGGTCGTGTTTTATAGATTCCTGCTAATCATCTAATTATTTGATACAGCCGCAGCACCAGAGACACATCTAAAGGTTGCAGGACACCGTCCCTCAGGGGACTGGAGATTCCAGCTCCTGGGGGAATATTGGATCAGTTAGGAGTCATATTGTAATCAAGAGGTTGTAGGTTTGATTAAAGGTTTCCTCCCTGGCAAAATGTCAAAGTGCCCATGGGCAAGGAACTTAACCCCAAGTTGCCTGACAATAAGAGCATTGGCATATAAGTATGGCCGTGTTTGTGAGAGCAGCTGGCTGAATTTGGCTCAAAGGCAAAAAACAAAACAAAAAAAAAAAACCACCATTGAGCTCTTTGAAGTCTTGCTTTGCATATTTCTGTTGATCTAACCAACAAAATTGCTTTTTGATGCTGAGATGGTAAGAGATATTAGATGTAGATCTCAGAGCAAACTGCAGTTTTACCTACAGTGCATGAAAATAACAAAGCCTTGTGTTCATTCTGCTCCCTCTGTTTTTTTCCAGGCCATCCAGTAGCAGTTATTTTGTCCTGGACCCCGCTGGTGGCAACAGATGTTCTCTCATTCTCCCGCTTGATGTTTTAGGAGGCTCCCGTTCAGCTGTGGCGCTACTGTGTGTGAAAGAGACACAAAGTTTTCCTAAAAACACAATGCAATTAAACCTATTTGATAAAAAACGGGAGCTTTTATCTTTAAATAATAGTGTTCAGTTACTTTTTTTTACTGTAACATTTTTTATTTTCATGTTGAACACTTTTTACAAATGACGACTGCACAAACAGCCTGTATCAGCAGAACAGAGTGTAATCCAAGCCCAACAACTAAAGCAAGGTGCGGTACACGTTTACGCCACCCCTTTATACCAAAGCGCTTGCTTATGAGCTGTGCCATATTTTTATCCGCAGAACCATTTGACACCACTGCTGACGCAAGGCGAGCTGGGTCTTTAACTGCTGAGACCTGCTTGCAGAGAAGCAAAGGCTGTCGGAGGCAGAAATAAAGACTACATTGTCGACAACAAGTCCGAATCAATCAAGAAGCAACTTCAAGCCAGTACACGCACAAAAACAGAGAAGAGTCCCCGCAGTTCTGGAAAGAAAAAAAAAACAAGAGCGTGTATCTGTGAGCCGGCAGGGAAGATGGGGTCTGAGAGCAGCGGGGGGGAGGGGGGATAATCAGCTGTTGCATTCCCTTGTGATTGTGATACAGCAAGAGTGTGCCTGTCCATATTTAGTCAGAGCCCCGTCTGTGACCGTTCCACCTCGGTGTGCGTCATTTACACCCCGTCCTGCCACACAGGCCCTCCTATAGACGCCCAGCTGCCAGCGCCACGCAAAAAGAGAACAATGTCCAAAGAGCGTCTGAATACCAGCAAATGGATCTGAAGAGGCCACGTCTGGCAGCCCATCAAGTGCGCTGCTGGTTGGGCACGTATTTTTAAACCCTTGACTTCTCTGCGAAAGGATCATGAGAAAACCGCTGCCAGGAACAGATGTGTCATCTCTCCACTGCTTATATAATAAAGCCTAATGCTCAGTGGTGCTCACCACTTAGTAACAGTGGTGACATGAGTATTTTGATATAATAAATTCTTCTTAAAATGTTTATTACAAGTACCACCTCAGTAAATACTAAATTTTTCCAGATATCACCACACCCACACATATTCTTTGTTTGGGTTTATTTTGTTGTTATAAAAATAGACAAGAAATTTAAAATTTTATTTGGCATCACATAGTTTTGCTGAAGCAGAGAAATTTAATTCTGCATTATATTTTTACTCATTAGTTAAAAGTTAGTTTCTCACCAACCTCATCCTCAAAATCCAATATGGCTGCCCAACATCTACGACTGTGTAAGATTTTCACAATGGTGCACCGTCCGCTTAATGAATTACAATCAAACTTGCTGTTAAGCGTGTAATAACTACTACAGAAGCTGCAGCGTGTCATAAATGTGACCATGTAAACATGCCCTCAATTTATTTGGTACCAAACTACTGCTAATAGCTACGGTAATTGTGTGAAATGGTGTTTGCCAGTGTTGCCAAGTCTGGTTGTTTTTGCATTAAGTCGCTTGTAAATTCCATGAGTCGCGTATTTTTGAGCTAATCTTGAACCTGTTGTCGCTTATTTGAGATACAATATAAGTGTTTATAAACACGAATAAAGAGACCCACTTCTGCTGTTCTGTGCTAACGAAAGCGTGAACCGGCCGGCTGAAATATCCCTCTGCGTACCTAGAGAAGGAGAGAGAGACGAACAAACGAGCCGTCTCTGCAGGGACTACATAGTAGCTGCTGCTCTACGCTGTCCAGTTTCTAACGTAAATTAAATGTCACTATTATATTGAATTAACTTACTCGTCCAGCAGAAAGCTGCAACCTCCTCATCCGTTTTAAATCCCCACTCTCTCATGAATTATCGCCATCTGGTAACAATAGCTGATTTAGCCTCTGGTTTTCTCTCGGTTATTACTTATTTGTCTTTTCTTGGTCACTTTTGCTTTCTTCTAACTGGAAAAAGAGTATGGTTGGTCCTCCATTTCAACAGAAAACAGCAAATATAATGATCTACAGTCGTCTTTCCTTGTTTTATACTCCTCAATCAACAACACGTCCTCATACAGAAGACAGATAGGGAAAACATGTATAGGTGACAAGTTTGGCCCCTTTCAGCTTCTGAAATTAGAAATAGTGAGGAAATATGGCACCTCATCATGGGTGCACCGACACCTATGTATTTATAAACTACTAATTCTAAGTTATGACAATGGCTTAATTTTTTATGTGATGTTATTAGACTTTGCCAGAACATGTATTTATAAAAGCAATACTTGATTTTTGCTAATTAAAAGACAAATTAGTTACACATGGTCACTTTAAGTGAGTATTAAAATTTTTATTGAACCCACCTTTCTGTGTTAAATGGTTTCTATATTAATCTGGCGTAATATTCTGACTGTAAATTTTGTGTTTTCATTAACTGTAAGTGGAAAATCCTCATAATTAACAGAATCAAAGGCCTTAAAACATCAGTCTGTGCAAAATGTCTATCATGTGTTTCCCTTAGTGAAACACATGATAGAAATTAAGTTAGGTTCAGCTTGAGTTACTGAAATAAATGTACTTTTCTATATTATTCTAATTTATTAAATGGGTCTGTAAATTCCAACTTTGAACACAGCATATTAATCCACCACCAGTTTGTTGCAAGAAGTGCAAACTCATATTTCACAAACAAAAATATTAGTTTCACTGTTTTAGTTCAGGATAAATGACTCTTAAACTTCAACTTTTAGCTTATGAGAAGAATATTCTATCACTCTGTGCCCAGACCGCAGCATTTAGAAAAAAACGTGTGTGTTGGGTAAGCCACTCCAGTGTTGCCAGTTATTGTGAGAAAAACAACTGACCAGCTCTATTACTTCTACCTTGTAAGCAACATAAATGAATAAGCTCAAAGTTGCTCATAATAAGTGGACCTGGCAACACTGCTGGAAGCTTGGAACACAGTGCTGAGCATTTCTGAATGTCCCTTTTGAATGTTCCTTGAGGATTACCATGGAACGACCACCTGGTGTTTTGTAGGAAGTGTTGGAAAAAACACAGGGTCCCACTGAGCCAGGCAGCGACCCAAAAGCCCTGCTCCGATTCCAGTCTCCTTCCACCTCATGCGGTGCCAGTAACAAACCCAAAAAGCTCGGTTACACTACTAATTAAAATGATTAAGGTCACATAGTGGTGCGGTGTTTGCAGAAAAAAAGAATGCAGATACAGGCGTCTCTGTTTTTGAGCCATGGCAGCCGACTGCATCACAACAAGAAGAAAGGTAAGAAGAAAACAACACAGCTTTTAACAATGTTTTGTGGAGCTGTGACCTATACTGCTAAGAGAAGTCTGTGTGGATGGGTAGTGAGAGCCAGGACAGTGACGTAAACGGCAGATGAAGATCTGGCTGTGAACGTTATCATACTTACAGTTATCCCCAAAAAATAGATGCTAACTGGTCCACAAACAACTTCTAAACTTAGTGTGATTGATGACAATATTAACAAGTTAGCTCCACAAATGATCTGTTTTCATATTATTGCATCTGTCCCACCGATGGTTCCTGGTTCACTGTCATCAACTTCAACTGCAGACAAAAAATACCAAATTGTCCAAGTATCCACCATACTAAGATTTTAAAACTATAATAAAACAGCACATGGACTTTAGGACAGTTGGTATAAAAATCAGAAAAATAAAATAAGAAAATAAAGGATGGATTTTGCATTCAATATTTTTACCTAGAAGTTACATTTCTAAAGTTCAAGTTGAGAGAAGTAGCATAGTGGTCCCCTAAAGTTGGTATTCCAAATGGGAAATTCAGGCGTTTCTGACCAACCCCAGCTTTATCATCAAACATTGCTTCCTTGCAAATAATTCAGATCAATTCTAAAGATTTTAATCTCACTATATCTTTCATACAGCAATATACAACATCCCTTAATCAGCAAGTTTCTACAGTGTTTGAAAGTACAGAAAAACACATTGTTATTGCCTTCCATTTCTAATAGTACACAGTGATATACTGTTTATAAGCAAAAATCTACAATAAAAAGTACACAGGAAAATGCTTGATATTTTCAATGGCCCATACAATGAAACTAACCAACAAGAAGAAAAATACTAATCAAAGCTAGGAGATTGTGAAATAGCAACATAACTCACTGTCAACATCACATGATGAAAAACTTAAACCACCGAATTATAAAACATTAAGGCCCTGATTTTCAAAGATTCCAAATAATGACCGCTAAATTGCATTGAACTGTGAAAGCAAAAAGTGGCCGTGTTGCTCCTGATCATCAAAGATTGCCTCCCTAGTGGATAAGAAGTACAACACAGATTTGGTCCGCCCCTTTTAAATGAGTAAACTGCATCTAATGCAGGCAGTTTGGGAGCTGCTGTCAACGACAGAGGAAGATCTAATCCTTCACATAATCACACCAGGGCGCAAACAATAATTTTTAATGTCTTAGAGACAATAAAAGTTGCTTTGTCAGCAGATATTCTGCAAAACAGAAGAAAAAAGCTTTTATTTTATCCACCCATCCATGCATCCATTTTCTAATACGTCTATCTCCTGTAGGGTCACGAGGGGTGCTGATGTCTATCTCCAGCTGTCAATGGGCAAGAGGCGGGGTACACCCTGGACAGGTCGCCAGTCCATCGCAGGGCAGCTTTTATATTATGTCTCATTTTAAAAAAGAAAATACTACAGCTGACATATCAGATTTATCCCCGTTTATCATTATTCTACCAGTTTGTGCATCTCACTGTGGTCAACTATTCAAAAGAAAAATAATGACATGGTTTACCCCGCCTCTACCCCATTGACCGCTGGAGATAGGCCCCTAGCTTCCCCACAAAGTTACAGAGCTCGTATTGGAACAATAAGGGAGGGGGTTATGGATAACTTGTGGACCTGCTGCTCTAGAATGACCACACGTCCCAGAATAACACACACAGACACATTCAAAGACATACAAGTGTGCGGTCAGACCTGCGCAGCGCCCTCCCCTCCTCCTCCCCTTTCCCTCCTCTCAGCGACTCCAGGTAAAACCGTTTTTTCACAGGGTGTAATGTCTTTACAGCTTCCAGGCTGTTGTTTGGAAGCGCTTAATATTCAGCTTTGTTTGTTTACAAGCATGCTATAATGTTTAGGATCAGTTTTAGTATGCTGTAGGTGCGGCTAATGCGCTGACAAAAAGAATAAGTCATATATAGTGCTTATCTGTGCAGTGCAGTATTTAGATTTGTGTCTGCAGACGTCTGCTGAGCATCAGCGAAGTGTCTCTATGCTGTAAACACTGAGCTTACTTGGGGTCCTGAAGATGACTGTGGACAGAAATACCAGCACCTTGTACGGTCAAAGACAAACTGTATGTAGATGCTTGAACAAAACATTACCCTGATTTGGGATCTGAGAGATAATTTAATATATTTGTGAAGAGGTGTAGCTAAATATAAGAAGCGCTGCAGTGGATTTTCAATGTTTTTTTTCCACTTCCATTAAAACAACATGGGGTAAAAAGCAATGAAACCAAAAGCTATTCTTTGGTGTCCAAAATAAAAAGTTTACTCCCTCATTCATTCATTTATCTATTTTTAATTTTCCTAGCAGGTGGAGCAGGGGTAATTTGGCATCTTGATAGGGAATCTATGCCCAGCACTGACCTATGTGAACTGTAAACTGATAATGTGAAGATGCACTGACATTTCTTACACCCAGGACCGTAAAGAGTCACCATAAGATGTCAGATTACATTTTACTGCCTTTTTTGAAGACTTGAATATGTATTAGGTTTGGTATTTAACCAGAAACTCTGGTGAGTTGCTATTATGGCAAGATTGTTCAAAATTATGTCCTCTGTTCATAGGAAGACAGATTTCACCACAATATTGTGATCTCAAGCTAATTATAGTCAATACAGTGACATGCTACCTAATATGCTCAAAAATATCCATCTTTTTAAATATAGTGCTTAAAGTTACTGTCACGTTCTCCAGATGTTTGGGCTCCTGGATGCTGTTTACTTATGTTCATTTTAGTTTTGAATGTACCGAGCAGGCGTAAAGACTGAAGATAGATAACTTATATGACAGAGAGTTTGTCTGAAAGAAGTCAGTGTCCCCACAAAAGCGTCGTTTAGACATGCATACTTTCTGGAATACAAACACCACCTAAACATGGAGTCTCTGGTATCTTTCTATATTTGTGACCGACAGCTTTATTAGGTAGCACAAAGGTTTCGCTATCAAACTGACACAAGGGCAACCCCTTTGCTTCACATTATTGGAGAGCAACATGAGGCTTGACTTGGCTTCTAGGTTGCTGTTCTGAAAACAAAAACAAAAGAGCACACATACAAAAAAAAGAACAAAAAATATAGCTTTATGCATTTTTTCTGGTTATTTTTTATCTAATTATAATAACTGTAGGAAAACATATAATAATAAAAAACAACAACAACAACAACAATAATAATAATAATAATAATAATAATAATAATAATAATAATAATAATAATAATAATAATAATAATAATAATAATAATAATAATTATTATTATTATTATTATTATTATTATTATTATACCTTATCTGAGCCCAATGAAGTTGAGGAACCTTTGATTAAAGTGTATGTAGCTGAAGCTTTATTTCTCTAGCTTGTCATTATTTCCAACTACTCCAGTTACCTAAATGCTGATAATACATTGTTCAATAATTTTCTTTGCTTGTTATAAACTTTAAAGGAAGAAAACGTAATTTCACATATGTTTCTTTGGGGAGTAGTGTACCTTCTGTGTATTTTACTTGTGTTTTAGTGTGTTCAACAATCACTAAAAAACTAGCATGGTTTCATTTGACATCAGCAAACCTCCACTCCATCAACACAATACAAGTTTTGTGCCTTTGTAAGCTGGAGAAATCAAGGATTAAGAAATGAGAAGAAAGTTTTACTGGCCATTATGACGTACCAGGGAGAACAGAACAAAGGAATCATAACGAGGCCTGGTAATGAACCAATCACTCATTCAGTTCAGTCAGAACCAGAGAGAACATCTAAACCACTCAGGATGCTGCTTCTTCAGGACTGGAGTTAAAGCACAGATGCAACAACGCAGATGTACAGCATAAGTTCCACTGGTTTAATGACATACCAACCATCAGAGGTGCTAATAAATAACTATGGTAAGACTTTAATATAGGCATGTTACGGGCATTCTACATTTATACAGGCATGTCCGACACAAGTGACCTTCTTGTTTTATTTCCAACACAGAATTAAAGAAGCCTAAATTGAAAGTGCAAACAGAACTAATTATTTTACAGATGTGACCTATTTGTTTAAGATGACTTATGACAAATTTTGGCTGACCTCACCAAACACATATCAAAGTATCTACAACCTAATGTCCTCTGTACACCATACATCAAATAAAAAGGCCTTAAAGAAATGAAACAGTCCAACGACTGTTTTTAAAACTTACCTTTTTCTAAATTCCTGTATCTGTTTGCTGTTTTTTATACTGATTGTTTGCCTCATGGGACTGGGCTGGGACTGCAAACTTAAGCTCAGTCTTAGACCAAGACCACTAACGTTAAATTAGTTAAGTTTTACACTTTTCACACTGAGAAATTAATAGCATATCTGAAGATCCAAAAGTCCTCTCAAGGTCTCTCAAACCATTTAAGTGAAAAAATAAATCAAAACCTTTTTTTGGATTCATTTTGATTAATGTGAAGAAAAATGCATAACCTTTCTGAGTACAGTGAATTTATTTATTATTTATTTAATCATTTATTTACCCAGCTTTTTGTTCTTTTTTATGATATGGTGGTTTTTACTCTGTATTTTATCTGCGGTATTTTGACAGTACTATTGTGTACTTTTCATCTACATCCATAGTATGCCTGGAGCACTTGCTGTTGTTGTCACCGTTATGTCATTGTGTTCTGTCAATGTGGTCAGTGTTGTTTGTGTGTAGTGTGTGTATGCAGCCCACTCTTTCTACCTGCAACCAAATCTACCCTCGGGGACAAATAAAGTTACCTTGACCTTGAATGTAGAGGATTCAAGCAGCACCAAACACTCATCTCTTCTTACCTAGAAGCAGCAATTTCTGCCTTCTGTTTGCCGATGGCCGCAGCCCTCTGTGCTCCCTCAACCGCCCGCTCCACCTTCTGCTTGATCTTGGTTCCCTTCAGCTGGATCACCCTCTTCTTCATGGCCTTCACCAGCATGTTGTTTACGTACTTGCCCTCCTCCTTCCCTCCCTCAGCAAATGTGGTGCAGCCATACCCGTGTCTCTGGTTGTTGAGCCACTCGCCCTCGTATTTCAGGCCGCTGGATCTCTCGCTTATTCCATATCCAGAGCGCTTGTCGTTCTTCCACTCGCCCATGTAGACCTCTGTGGTGGTGGCGTCAATGTCGGCCTCCACCGGGGGGAAATCCTCCACTCCGGCCGGGCTCTCATCGCCGCTAATGGTGGAGTTTGTGTCACTGAGGTTGGAACTCAGAGCTGACTCCGTCCTCAGGAAGCTGATCTTGCTCTTCTGGCTGGACAACGATGTGCTTGATTCGGACTTCTTCAGTTTACCCAGCAGGGAGCCTCTTCTGAACAGCCCCTTCTTCTTGGGCTTCACTGCCTCAGGATCCACCTGGAGAGTGAGAGCAAAGCCTCCACGGGACGGTCCCAGGTGGGTAGGGGTGGTGATCGGTGTTTCTTCTCCCGAAGCATTGGTGGTGGTGATGACCGGGACATCTTGCTGTAGAACGGTGCCATTGCTGTGCTCACTGCGAAGCGAAGTCAGGGAGGTACGAAGAGGGGAACGAACAACCGCTGCCATGCCATAGGGGACGCTTTGCCGAACACCATAGCCATGGCGCATCCCACCGGTGAACTGGCCCTGGTAAGTACCTGAGAAGGTAAGAAACAGGAAGTTAGTCCAAGTGTGCCACAATAAATATCAGAACAGTTGCAATTCTGAATCAGAAGTACCTCTTTAATGATTTCAGGTTGCTTGCTGTGACATGTTGGTAAAGGTTTTACAAGCAAATTGGTTTGGCACTTGTTGTTTATGTCTGTTTTAGTCATTTGAAAGAGGGTCGAGTGTAAAGGTATCAATTCAATTCGATTCAATTTTATTTATATAGCACCAATTCATGAAACATGTCATCTCAAGGCACTTTACAAAGTCAAATTCAATCATATTATACAGATTAGTCAAAAATGTCCTATATAAGGGAACCAGTTGATTGTTTCAAAGTCCTGACAAGCAGCATTCACTCCTGGAGAAGCGTAGAGCTACAGAGAGAGTTGTCTGCATTGTCCATGGCTTTGCAGCAATCCCTCATACTGAGCAAGCATGAAGCGACAGTGGAAAGAAAAACTCCCCATTAACGGGAAGGAAAAACCTCCAGCAGAACAGGGCTCAGTATGAACGGTCATCTGCCTCGACCGGAAGTAATTTCCCAAACCATCAACATTTCCTGTTAGCAAGCAAATTAAACTGGGTGATTTGTCCTCTATTAATTCTACAACAGTCCTAACGTGGCCAGCTATATTGACAGTGTGTAGCACTCTCAGTTCTGCACATTATCAATCTGGAACTGCTTTCTTCAGCAAGGCACTTCTTGCTGTTCTCCTTTCAAACATGAAATTGTGGATTCTTACAAAACAGATGTGATAGCAGTAGCTATGTGCCTGTTGTGGCTGTGGGTTCGTCAACTCTTGCTTTCGTCACACCAGTATTTAAACCATAATACTGCAATGTGATTGGTTCGGACACAAATGGTTGAAGCCGGAGTGGTACAAGAACGTGCAAAAACTGCAAGAATTCATCTTGTAGGTAAAGTTAAAGTTATCTTTAAGGTGTCATTAAAAAGATTTGGGCTGTGCACAGTTTTAGGCTCAAACATAATATCTTCAAGCATGGATGTCCTGATACTTTAGGGCCATAGACTCTGAGACTTAAGAGTCACAAAACCTTTATTATCTTTGAAAGGCAAATCTTTGTGGGACGAGCAGTTCATATACCACAGTCCAGCACTCAACAGTGATAGCACATATCTGGCAGACAGATAACAGCAACCACCAAATAAGCATTACAACAAACTCTGAAATTTAAACAACCTTATGCTGCTGTGACACCAGCAACCTCAAAGAACATTTTAGCCGGGGTGTCACACTCCGGTCCTCCTGTCTTGCAACTCTGAGATATGTCTCTGGTGTAACACACCCGAATACAATGACTGATTTATCTTCTCATGCACACAGCTTCTACAAAGTCCTGCAAATGATCTAATTATGTGATTTGGGACTTTGAACACATCTAAAAGTTGTCAGACACTGGCCTTCAAGGACTAAAGTTTGGATTATTGGTTTCCCACTGTGGAAAGACCTTGTTTAATTGAATGTCCCATTAGCAGACTCCTGCACAGCTTGGTGAAGTGACCGACACAGCTAAGAACTGTAAGAAATTTCCCACATTCCCTCTAATCTATTTTAATACATATTAGTTGAAGGTATACTATGCAACCAGGGTTGATTTTCCAGCGAGGCTCCCCCCAGAGGGCGAAAGTAAAAGTGCACTGTCATAAAGATGCTCAGCTGTTCTGGTTCCTCCATCAAGCCAGGCACGGTTGTTTTGAGCTTAGCAGACAGGCGAACACAACGAAAAGTCAAAAAAACGGCAGTACAAACAATGACTAACACAGTGAAAGTATGAACATCAGGGTTTCCCGCAGCGCAATCTTGGCGAGGCGGCCGCCTCGCCAAACTCACGCTACCGCCTCGCCAACATTTAAAAAAAAAAAATATTAAAATAATAATAATAATAATAAACGCATGTTTATTTGCTGTTAACACGCGGTTCTTTGTTGCTTTCGCGCGTGCATATAGTGAATGGCAGGGCAAAAACACATGGAGTTCTCGCCGTAAAGCAAGACTGACTATCGCGGTCTTGCACGAGACTTCTGAGCCTGTGTGTGCGGGCCGAGGGCTCCTGCAATTGCAAGTACGGTATTTCCCCCACAGACCACCAGGGCGGCCGAGAAAACCTTTGTTCGACCTGAAATGACTCATTTAATCATCCTAAACGGTATGGAACACATTAATTAACTGAAAAATGTTGCATAGTATGCCTTTAATCAAAACACCTTTTAGGCACAAAGTGATACCTATAAATGAATGTTGGTCCAACAAGTACTGAAACACTGAACGGCAGGTATCTACTTTAAGGTAAATTAAAAGGGAGTGGGTTAGCTAGAGCCCCAACAATGCTCCTCACGCTGAACATTTTTGCTTTGTTTCCCATAGACTGTTTATTGGCTTTTCTAGTCATACTGAACACTCTAAGTGAGCGAGCGTAGACATGAAACCAAGCGTGAGGACAGTAGCTGGTAGTAGTAGCAGTAGTCACATTGGCGTTAAGTGCCTTGCCTGGAGGCATATTAATATATGGCAGGAGGAAGTTGGAATCAAACCCACAACTTTCAGATTGTAAGACAACATGCGATCTTTGTGTGATAGCTATTTATTTATCATCGGTGACAGTGAGTTAGAACTTGACTTTAATTGGAAATATAAACTATTACACAAATTAGGATGGCAAACAAATTAAGATTTTGTCACCAAAACTAGAAGAACATTTCCCAACTCAGCTCTATTCGTCTTAAGAAAAGCTGTGTTTGGTGAAAGCTGAGCTAGCTTAGCTTTCCTTATGGTTCATAGAGCTGCTTAATTGACCTACACCAAAAAAAGAAGCACATTTAATTGTGTACGCCTTAAGAAAAGTTAACTTTACTAAATAGCTTTCATCACAGTTAGTACAATGTATTGTTAAGTTTTAACTTACCTCTAAAAAAACAGTAAAAGCAAAGTTAGCGTTACTTAAAGGTGCATAGTTATTTGACTTTTTTTATTTATACGTCAGCAGCTCATTCTGGTTGCATACAATGTTTTTATGAAAGATTGTCACATCCTGTTGGTGTATTAATTGTTATTTTGGTGTTGTATGCTTTGTTTTTGCTCAGTTTATTAGCAAATAAAGCCTTTTGTGTTTATTTACGATTTTAATGGAAGTATGTACTGCACATGAGCAGCAGGGGTTAAAATAAGTGGCTAATGGTTATTAGCATCTACCAGCGAAACAATGAAGAAAGGTCCAAGATCCAGTGAAAATGCCTGAGAGCAAATTATCTTTCGGCTCAAGAAGGACCATCAAAACACTATCAAGACGGAGGCTTGGTGTATCTAACCTTATTTTATCATGATCAAACGGTTTTTGGTCTTTTTACAAGCACATTACATGGCTATGTACCTTTAAGGCTGAAATAGTTGCTATTTTTTTCTGTCACTAAAGCAGGAAGCACATTTCTAAAGCCAAAACACTAGAAAAGAAATACTCAGAAACAACATTTTTCCTAAAATTATAACTGTTGAGGGTGGATCCTAGAGACAGCTAGGCCTCCGCCTGTGAGGCCAAGAGGGCACTGAGCTCGTGTGCTATTAATAAATCCTGGGATCTGGTGCCGTCACATCCCCCACCACAGCTTCCACTGGCCTGGGTTGGAACCTGATGAGTCAGGGCAATGCTGTCATTGTACGAGCAGGGTAAATGCATTTTTGTCTAACTTTCTTGGTTTGTCCAACAAGTTCAAAGCTACAACCTGGAAAAAAATATTGATTTACCAAGTAATGAATATACTTCTATGTACCCTTTACCTGTGTTCATGAATAAAACATTTGGTGCGTGAAATACTAACAACCTTTGAGGAAACATTTTGTATTTAAGTTCCTTAAATTTTACAGTGATTCGATAGTTTTGAAGGAAAGCTGAATTTATATTTATCAAAGGGTTATTAAGCCAAATCCCAATGTATCTTCCTTTTCCTGCTTCAACCCAAACATATTTCTGGTTTACTAAATGTCGATAATAAGAGGCCCTGTTGACCTGAATGACAGTACAACTGAATTATCTTGTTCATCTACGCTACATTGTAGAAGATTTTTTATTGCTCTTACAGCTAGAAGGCCTAATTCCTCTTGCTCTTGATGACTCTGTAGACGTGAATGACAGCGGTTTGTTTTGTGGGGTTGATTCCCAACATGCTCTGAGTTCTGCTTGACTGGCAGCAGCAGGGTGGTATTTTCTTCTGGTTACACTCACTTCATAAAAGACCAGGATCGGGTTGGACTCATTCTTACTGAGTCATTTATTTGCATTTGCCTTGTAAGAACTTTAGTGCGCTACCTCGACAGTCATGAAGATAATCACTGAAATGTTGCAGAAGCTGGGCTCACAATCAGAAAGTTATGGGTTTGAGTCCAATTTCCTCTCCTGCAAGCTATTGAAGCTCACTTAGTTGCCTCCCGAGCTGCATATATGTGAATATGTGTGAGATTAAAACTGTGGCTGGGTGACTGTGGATTTAGATTAAAAGCACTTTATGAGCTCAGACCACTTACCATCATCATTTAGAAAGCTAACCCCTGTAACTAAACCATGCAGCTGTTACAATTCCCATTAATCTATAGCGAATTAGTTACAAGACATAATGCTCTGATGTAGTACACACGCAAAATAAAGTAATTATTTGTAGTAGTTTTAGTTGAGATTCTCTCAAAATCACAGCCTTGAGTAAAAGCACATCTCAATCTCACAGAATTGAACAGAAATTAAAAAAAAAATCTACTATGTGATAATTTAAATTTTAACAAAGAAGAAACAGTTAGCCCCGCTGCTGCTGAATTATACTACATGAATTCCTGCAGTTCTCTTCAATTCTCTTCAATTTTATTTATATAGCACTAATTGAATAACACATGTCATGTCAAGGCTCTTTACAAAGTCAGACTTCAATCAGATCCTCCAGGTTGGTGAGAAAGTTTCCTCTAAGGAAACCCAGCAGGTTGCATCAAGTCTCTCCAAGCAGCATTCACTCCTCCTGAAAGAGCGTAGAGCCACAGTGGACAGTCGTCTGCATTGTTGATGGCTTTGCAGCAATCCCTCATACTGAGCATGCATGTTATAATAATGTTTTTGCAATGTTCAATAATTGTGTATTTAGAAAACAAGATCATATCTAGTTGTGTCTGCATGTTATATTATGTATTTATGGGGATTCTGAGCTGGTGTCTGTCTCACCAAAAAAATTTAATTAAGGTAAAACATAATTCTAGATTCTTGATTTGATGGACTGAAATGCAAACATTACAATTAAACAAATGCCAAATTTAGTCATTATATTTAAGCATGCATTGCACCAAATTGTATATCTTGTCATTCTGCCTTTATAAAGTTACATGAGTAGAAGTAATTACTATTATCTGGTCGATTAGCTGGGCGATCTGTTCAGGTAGGGCCTACAGAGGCCAGTTTAACAGACTTGACTGACTGTGCAGCAATATGTGGGAGAGAAACATCACAGTGCTACTCTTTACACCAACAGCTTGAAAAAATGATGGCTACTATAGAACCTTTTCTAGAATCTCATTAAAACAGTTTTAAACTATATTAAACTGTGCAGGCACAATATGACAAAAAGTGTTTGTGATTCTGAAACTGCAACATTTTTCAAATCATAGTTTGCTCTGAGACAAAGCAAGTCTGTGCATACTTTCAACATCTTAAGTGAAACATAAATAAATAAATAAATAAACAAATAAAAGAAAAACTTTTGCACACCTATTTTCTCTTATAATCTTTTTTAAGAGTCAATATGAGGAGGCTACAGAGCAACATATTGCCCAGGTTGCAAAGCCCCGGTCTAAGATATAAAAACCTGCAGAAACCATAGTTTGGTAAAGCAAAGCTTTTCTAACAAGAGATCCAACATTATTTGGCTATCCAACAAAATGCCAATCAAGTGTCAAATGTATGACAATGTCCTTTCGAGTCATATATTTCAGTATTTATGCAGTTATTTCAGTCCTGTACTATTGCATGTTGTGTATAATTTTTATCTGGCAGTGGGTGGGGCTAAACGGTTTCACACACAGTGATTGGGTCTGCAGTTAAACTGATGTTCTAACTAACCAATCAGATTTTAGGGTGTATTTGAAAAGCCATAACAACGTCTAAAAATATATCATGATGGACTCTAGTACAGGAATATAATTAACATGAAATAACAACATACATTCTCAACAAAATGCATATTCTGTTAACATGACTCTGTCTATTTTATTTATAGTTAATCTGAGATTGTGTAGCTGCAATAGTTCAAGTAGGGAAACCCAGAGTTCAGCCTCAACAACCCCCATGCTCATTCCAGGAGACACAAAGGTGGTCCAAAATCAGGATAGGCAACATGGTTTCTGCAGCGGGTTCAACATTTAACTACTTACTTGTGAATTTTCTAAACAATTTTAACTTTAAAATAGTTATAGACTAAGATATTTTATCAACACATGCGTTTCAACTTGTATTCAAAGCCGTATATTTATAAATATGCATTTAAAGACTCATCTATTTATGGAATTGTAGCCCTTTTGGCCCCCCATACCACTAAGACCAACGACCCACTCACCTCCATCTGCGTATGTTTCTGTCCCATATCCATCCTGAAGCCCATTATTCCAGGTTCCCTCATACTTTGCTCCGCTGCCCACGCTGATCCGGACCCCATACCTCCCTTTGAAGCCATGAGTCCATTCCCCTCTGTAAATCCAGTGTCCTTTGGTTTCCACTCCCAGCCCGTGGCGCTTGCCCTGCGACCAGTAGCCCTCGTAGGTGTTCCCGCTGGGCCACGTGTAGACCCCGACCACCTCGAAGCCGTAGTTCCAGGAGCCCGAGTACTCGCCCTGGCCCTTGGGTCCGGTGCAGATGCCGTGGCCGTGGGCTTTGCCCCCCTCCCACCCTCCGCAGTAAGCCCCGCCGTCGTCAAACTCGAAGCGACCTCCACTCATGCCGACGCGCGGCTCCAAGACGCACAAACGAGAAACTGGGCTTTTCTCTTTCCCTTTACCTGTCCGGAGATACCGACGTCACTTTCACCTGGCATGCAGATGTGAGGTGAACTTTAGTGGGTTTCTTCTGTGGCGATCTCCATGGGGGGCTCTTCTCCTAACCTCTCCGGATAAGTTGTCTTGCGTTTGGATGCGTCGATTACTCCGTTGACGCGTCGACCCTGAAACTCATTTTTGTGTTGCGAATTTTTAAGTGAATTGTGGATAAATTTGGATGTGCGTCTTGATAAGCCAGGGATCTTACATGGCTTTCTCAGGTGGCTTTCCCCCCCTTTCCCTGCCACCCAGCTACCCCCTGACAGCCGCAGCAGTTGGACACACTTCAGCAAACCTAACAAGGCGACCAATCCACAAACACACACGGCCTTCCAAAAATACAACCCAATCCTTAACTCGGCTGCCTGCAAGGAGCCATGCCAGAGTCTTGCCCCTTCGGGACTGAAGTAGCTGCGTGCCTTTCAGGTCCCTCTCCGAGTCCACACACTTTACCCTGGGCACCACGCAGGTAATAGAGTTGAGCGCAAAGATCCTCTAACAGCCTCCTGTCCATAAATCAAACCATGCATTTTTTTTCTACTAATGTCTTTGAATAAAGTGAAATTAAATTTTTACAGTTCACCTAAGACATCAAATCCATACATTTTTCTAAAGGTACAATTCAGTGGTACTTGTGTTGGCTTGCACTTTAAAATACAATAATTACTGGTTTGCTATTTAAAATGCATTAAAACACATCTAAATAAATTGCTTTATCAATCCAGCTTTTAGGATTTTCCAACCAAAATGTCTTATTATTATGAGCGATTCATGTCGCCCTCTGCTGGATCCTTTAGAAAATACCACTGACGAAATCTTCCCCATGTCCAAGTGCTGTGTGTAACCTTTTGATCAGGTAAAAATTTCAGCTATTTTGCTTCCATGAAACTGCTGATGTGTTTGTGCTCATCCATTTAAGTATCTTTTGTAAGAGCTTAGTATTTTAACTCTTGCATTCAGTCACAAGGAACATGTAGCAATTTTGAGTTATTGCTTCACGGGGCTGCACAGTTGGTAGCACTGGTGCTTTGCTGCAACAAAGTACTGGATTTGAATCCTGGATGGGGGGCTTTTCTTTCTACACCTTCTGCATTGAGCTTGCATGGTTCTCCCTGCATGTATGGGCTCTGTCCTGGTACTCCGGAGGACTTGTTTGTCCCGTGTGTCTGTATACTGCTCTGTGATGGACTGACGACCTGACCAGAGTGGACGTCACCTCTCACCCAATGACTGCTGGTAATAGGCAACATCTAACCTCAGTGACCCTGCGCAGAAAAGCAGGTATAGACGATAAATGAATGGGTTTCTTTATAAGCCTGACACAATCTAAGTCAAAATGAAAAAAATGCATCTGAAGCAATTCAAGGAGCCAATCGCCAGCCAGGTCCTATTAATCAACTGCTATTAATTAATCAATCAGCAGAGGTGACTACCTCCAGAAAAGCAGTATGTTAGATATCCCCAGCACCTTGACTTAAGTATACAGGCACATATAAACATAAAGGAAAGCAGGAAAGACAGCAGCACTGGATCTGGTGAAGACAGTTCAACAGGTTAACCTGGATGTCTGACTGCGCAGGTGCTGTGGGAATTTAAGTGAGTAAAAACGTTCTGAATGAAAAAAAACTATATGGCTGCAGTCAATAATTATGGGGAAAAGAGTTGTTATTAGGAGAAGACATCAGGATAAATATCATGAAGACATTCATTAAGGAATCATCTGCAGAAGCTGAAGGAAACGTGTCTCCATCAGTCCACATCTCATACCTGTGTTTACATTCCTAAGGTAATATGTTTTTAGATGCTTGGATAATATACAGAATGGCAGATTATGTAAATAAAAAACTAAAAATATGCATCTTAAACTCTACAATCCTTGTTGGTGATTAAACGTGATTATAGTATAATAAAAAAGTTTAAATTTTACTTTTTTGCTTGAAGAAAGCCCCTTCCCTTGATAAACAAAACATTGCGAAGACTAAAAAAATGGGCTCAGATGTTTTCATTAAGACAAAAAGAAGGTGTTTAGTTTCCTAACTGTTTGGGTCGAATGTTTTTTATTATGCTGGTCTTAAAAATGTTTTTGGTCTATTACCAGGAACAACAAGAACCGTCGCTGCATTTAGCTAAGTTTAACAAATCGTGGTGCTGATCCTTTTTAAACTGTGGCTTGACCAAGAGATCAGCTGTAGGGGAATAACTGGCACAACAGGAGCAGCCACACCCTGGAGGAGAAGATGGGCAGCAAAGGAAGGGAGATGGACACAGGAGAAGCAGATAATGCTGAAGAACAACCACCACATCTGGATCAGTGAACTGTGTTCAGTGCATCATTTGTATTTGGTCTAGTTAAAAAAATTTTTTAAAAATTGCAAGATTTTTTTCACCTTTGTCGCTGTTTCCTCCGAGGATCTATCATTTTAACATGATGTTTTATTGTGTCCTGATAAATTGGGTCTTAATTAGTCGGAAAATCAACTTACTTTTAACCTGAAATGTATTCTACTTACAACATCCTAAGGTGTCAATTTATCAGAAGCTATTACACTATCTGAAAGACATATAGTTAATACTGGCACATTGAGGTTAAGGTTAAGATTTGTTTGTTTTTTCTAATTTGTATGTGAGGGTCTTACTTCCCCTATAGGTCAGCGTATAATCCAGCTATTTGTGTTAAGTCATCCTGCTGTATCAATGTTTTCTAAAGTATGTGTGTATACCCACAGAGGGATATGGATGTATGGATGTAATACGCAGCAAAACTGAACTGCAGTTTTGGCGAAAGGATGAGACAATTCTTTGTTTGTTTTTGTTTTTTCTGAAGGATACCACAAGAATATACATTAGTCTAAAGAGAGCTTTGTTATTGATGTTCATAGAGAATATGCATCAAGCGCTCACAAGCCAGAAATGTGGGAAACCACAGTTTGAATTCTGAACCATTAAACATCAACAGTTGATGCATTGGAAAGGAAGAAAGGAAGAAGAAGGGATAGTTACAAAAATGATTAGGAATTTATTTATTTTTTTCGACTGAAAGGGTTTTATTGGATGATTAGCACCTTCATGTCTTATCTTTCCAGAACATTCAGCATTTGTATCTACTCACATTCAGCCACAGAGCCTAGTCCTGGAGAAGACAACATGAAATCTAACTTTAATATTCACAGATGGAACAGCGAGACTGAGGGATGAAATGGTAAAGACTCCAGCTTGGGTTGTTTAACTTGGATTATTTAGATCATTGTGTTCAAAATGAGTTTCCATCTAAAACGTATTGTTTACCAGCATAGATCAATCAACCCCAATGAATGCACCATTCCTTCTGTGGAATATAAGGGTGGCAGCATCATGCTTTGAGGCTGATTTTCTTCAGCAAGGAAAGGGAAGCTGGTTGGAGTTGAGAAGATGAGTTCAATACAACTCAGTCCAGTGAGACCTGCTCCAAACTGCAAAAGACTTAAGATTGGGGCAGATGTTCACCTTCTAGCAAGACAAGAACCCAAAATATAGAGCCAGAACGGCAATGGTTAAGACCAAAGCACATTCATGTGTTAGAAGGGCCTAATATAAGTCCAGACCAAAATGTAGTTGAGATTTCATGTTAGGTTTGAAAACTGATGCTCACAGATGCTTTCCATTTATTCTGATTCTGCTTGAGATGGTCCTCAAAGACCAGTTTTATGCTGTACATGAGCTGAAACCATCCACAAAAAAAATTACAGCCGTAATTGCAGCAACATTATATTCAGAGTTCTTAAAAAATCTAAATAAACTAAAAAGAGTGGGCAAGTACTTTAAGTCAGGTCCATAAATAAACGGACAGACAACTTGTAGAATTTATTCAATTGCTCTTGACATTCAGGGTTCACCTCCAAGTATCCAGT
This sequence comes from Fundulus heteroclitus, assembly GCF_011125445.2. NCBI lineage: Eukaryota > Metazoa > Chordata > Actinopteri > Cyprinodontiformes > Fundulidae > Fundulus > Fundulus heteroclitus. The sequence goes on along the minus strand of NC_046361.1, from coordinate 36,599,390 downwards.
CATAGAAAACATTATTTCCCAACATGCATTTTAGCCAAGTCTTAGGAAAAACTACTGTCAACTTCTAAGCACTGCCCTCTGGTGAAAGAAATATGCAACTACACAGACAAATGCAACGAACATATTCAAGTGTACAAAAACAAACTAACACTACTCAGTGGCATTGCTGTTGTGACGTACAAAGTAACCAACATTTTTCTTTATTTGTAACAAGAACAACTTGTAATTTTAAACACAAAACATTCCACAACCTTTGAAAACCGGCCACACTCTACTTTTTTGCTCGTGTAAGATATAAAATCCTAAACCACGTTAAAGTTTGTGCTTGTGACGTGACAAAAAAAAAAAGTGAAAAGGCGTATAAACGATTTATCAAGACGCCGGGATAAGAGTATCCAGCTGGTGATGAAACACAGCAACAGAAATTGTTATTTTACATGTCCTTAGAGGAGCCGCTTGACCTTCCACCGACTGCTCCCTCCGCGGGTCTCCACTGCGCATGTACGTGCGTGCCTCGCTGCGTGACGGGACACGGTCCTTCTGATTTATCTGCGCGCGGCACCGAGCTATTAGTGAGAAGCTGCCTGCATATGGATTAGGCTGTGCGGGCGTTTTCCTTTAGCGGGAGGTGAGGCGGATTTCAGCACCGGAGCTGTCCCTCTCTGCCGCGCGCCCAGGTGATGCTGCGCTCGAGCTGCTGACATCCTCCTCTCCTGCTCCCCCACCCCTCCCACCTCCACCTCTCTCTCTCTCTCTCTCGCTCTCTCTCTCCTCCCTCTGCGTGCATCCATCCCCTCCGTCCCTCCTCTCTCCTCTCCTCTCCTCCACACGCACAAAACGCTCTGTCATGGCGTCTTCCAACCATGTTACCCCCACCAACTGTAGCTGGTGGCCCATCTCAGCCATGGACGAGGACGGCAAAGTGGCGGACGGAGAGGAGTGCGAGGAGCCCACGGCGGAGTCCAGACCCTTCAACAAAGACAGGCTGGTTCTGTACCACTGGACGCAGTCCTTCGCCTCGCAGAAGGTAGGAGAGGAGCAGAGGCTGAAAATGGAGATGGCTTCACGTCTCTGCATGCTGCTCCAGTGTGGAGCTCAGCGGCGTTTGTTTGCTATGACCGAGGCATGTTTGCATCTGGGCTTGTTTACCTCCTGTGTGTGTGTGTGTGTGTGTGTGCAGCTCGGTGAGAGGGAAGCAATACTGCAGGAGGCTAATTTCATCGACATACAGCAGACACAAGCATGTTTTGCTGTCATGCATCTTGTGCATGAAAATAGCAGATAATGTTTCTGTATTTTACTTGATAGAACTGCTGTTCACGTCTAAAGGCCTTCTCCCTCCGAAGCGGACCATATGGTGCTGTTTTACGCTCTTCTCAAGCCCACCTTTGATCACAAGATAATAAATTATTAGTGAACTTCCTGCATTTAAGCCAGTCAGCCATATAGGAATGCATAATAAACAATGTGAAGCCAAAAAAAAAAAAAAAAAAAAACAAAAAAACTGCTTCTCAATGGATATTTCACCAACCTCACACTAAAGCTCACATTTTGTTTCTAACCTGCACTGTATAAATACCCTTGCATTGACTTCAGGAAAGGTAAACCTGAGACCAAAGGATCGCCGCTGCAACATTCTCAGGGCTTTCTGAGCTGAACTGGTTCTGAAGAAAAAAAAAAGAGAGAACAATGGTGGTTTGCAAAAATCCCAACAGACAGTCTGCAAAATCGTCTGGGCATGGACATCATGTAGCCATTTAATATAAACAGATGGGCTTCCAAAGGATATAATGTTGTACAACATAAAAAATGTAGGGCTTTCAGGGTTTTTTTTTTTTTTTTGTTAAATTTGCATTCTAATTATATATTTAACCCAAAGGTCCTTTGAGAGTTCTGAGTATTTTTTAGGGAGACCTGGCCAACATTACAATCGAGTACATAAGCAAAATAAAACAAGCAAGACTAAATATAATTCAGCTACAAGGTCCAATTTAAGAGTGGAAGATTAAATTTTTTTAGTTTCAAAATTATTTAAAACAACTTCAAACTCTCCCAGAGAGACAGGTCATGAAAAGTTCTGACAAGAAGGCAATTCCAGGACCACAAAAAATGATAGCAACATCTTTTATTGCGTGGAAAGTGCTATGAATGTTAATAAAAAGGAGGGAAAGAAAACAAAATACATAGTAACAGTTTTTTTTTACGATGAATTTGCTATAAAATGTAAAGCGCATTGATATACAGGATCTACCAGTGACATATGGATGAAGCGGCATTTAAATTTAAATAAATTTAAGTATTGTCACCAAAGCCAAGAACAATAAATCATAGCCAGAATTTTTTTCTTTATGAATTAACAAACTTTTATTAAAATAAAACACACACAGTTTAACATTCACGTTCTTTATAAAATGTTCAATATCCACTCTGAAATCAACCCATTCATACAGCCAAATTTCAAGTTTCAAGAAACTTAAAGGATCATACTTTCTCAATAAGGTTCCCTTATAGTTTAGAAATATTAATATTAACAGATATATTGAAGAGATTTCTAGAAATTTACATTAAGTTTTTTCCACTTTCAGAATAAATTTGTCTTTGAGCTTAGCTGTTCAGACTGAGCAATGTGGTAGAACTAAAGAAGCTTAAATGATTTGGGGGGTGCCTGGGTCTTGGGGGTCTGGGGGGGCGGGTAACCGAAGTGGGGTTTCTGGTGTGTCTGGTGCCAGGGTCTGTGGCCCCCACTGGGGTGGGACTTTGGGGGCCTCGGGAAGGCCTTTGGTGGCCACTTGTGATATTCCTCGGGGGTTCTGCGCCGGCGGACGTGAGCTACTGGCTTGGTAGCTGTGCTGCTTCCGGGGGGGTCTGGGGTGAGTCCGGGGCTCGAGGTTCCTGGGGTGTGTCACCCTTGGGCGGGTGCCTTGGGGGTTTGGGTTCTGTGGAGTATGTTGCTGGGGGTTTGGCCCAGTGCGTGTCATTGGGTCTGGCCCTACATGGGGCCTCTGGTGTGCTGGCATGTGTTGGACCATGTCGAGCTGGAGGGGGGTATGGACATTAATATCTCATGGCAGATGCAGGGAGTGTATTCTGCTATGGGGGGGGAGGTTTTGGGGGTGAACCCGGCCTGGGTGAAAATAGATAATAAAAAGCTTAAATGTAATTCAAAGCCTACTGAATAGATTAGTATGTTATCTGCTTAAAGATGCCCTTTAGCTGTAGTCCTATTCTTTACAATGTTATTAATAAGAGTGGAAAATAAAACAGGACCTGAGATTGTGCCTTGGGGGACTCCTTTTAAAGTCTTCAGAAAACTGGACTCATAGCTGATTCCAAAATTACACTGGTGGATGTTAAATGTAGCTTTTAAACCATCCAAAAGTGTTATAACTCAAACCAGCATCAGTGGGTCTGCTTATAAATAGATCCTGGTCAACTTTGGTATTATAGGCACCATAAAAGTTCAGGAGTTTTACCTTTTATTCCATCTAAATTAGTGTTTATATACCCCTCTCCTTAAAGCTTACAGTCCATCATGTTTTGCATCTGTCTCTGGTCCACCACATCTTATTCAAATGCATGCGGATGCCATCAAGGGCCTGTATTTAATTAAATAAATATATATATATATATATATATATTAACCCCAATGTGAAATTAACGCCGTTGTAATTCATATTATCCAGGTTTCTTCAAAGGTTGTGGTAGTTGCTGATGGGCAGGAATGATTTCCTGTAGACATCTGTTTTACAGCAGATCTGCAGAAGACACCGTTGTTATATTACAGTTTGATGAAGAGGATACTTAAGATTGTCCTCCATGTTCATCGTTTCATGAAGAATCCTTTGCACAATCATGTGAAGTTCATAGAAGTTCTGGTTGAGTCACTGGTCCGCCTTCTTTATTAGTTTGTTGAGCTTTTTTAAAGTTCCTGGTTCTGATGCTGCAACCCCAAAAGATGACAGCAGAAGAGATTTAGTGAAGATACCCCCCATGCTCCTTCTTTTGAGCTCCCTGGGCTCCATCTCTACCTGGTATTTATAGATGAATTAAATTTTTTATGTCTGAAGTCCTCCAGTACAGGATTATCACCAATGTCACCTGACCTAGAAATAATCTGGAACTACTTTAATAATGAATAAATCTAATGATCCATTCAATCGGTCAATCGCAAATGTAGACCATTTAATGTTTAGAGCTTTTTAAGCTATTAAAACATAAATAGAATAAGATACTTGATTGGATCTGTTCTCATTGGAAAACTGCTCTTTCGATTTTTCACAGAACAAATGCGTCCCCTGCACAAACAGTCAAGCACAAAGAAGGAATGACCCAACTTATCTTTTTGCACATATGCAGATGGACATGATCTGGAAGGAGAGTCTCACAGTATCATAACCGGTAGTACTTATAGTAGTAGTAGTAGTAGTAGTAGTAGTATTGCCGTTTTCAAATGTATATGGTAAAGAATATTCTACCTTTTTGCTGTTCTTTTGTAACAAGTTGATATTAGCTGGTCAGTTAGTCAGGCTGTCTGCTCAGGGAGCCAGCCTGACTAATTTTACCGTATACAGATTGATTCATGGCGCACCATTTGTTTCCTCACCATAATTCTCCATGTTTCAAGCAACCAGAAAATTTCCCAACAGCCAAAGTTGTGTTTTTGCAGACAAAGGAAAGGTTGTACCATATTTTTCGGACTATAAGTCGTTCTGAAAATAAGTCACATCAGTCAAAAAATGTGTCATAAAGAGGAAAAAAAAACCTATTGCTCCGGACTATACGCATTTATTTAGACATTTATGTCACACAATCCAAGACTATGGTCACGAACTTTGGGTCGTGACCGAAAGAACGAGATCCCGGATACAAGCGGCTGAAATGAGTTTTCTCCGTAGTGTGTCTGGGCTCTCCCTTAGAGATAGGGTGAGGAGCTCAGTCATCCGGGGAGGACTCAGAGTAGAGCCGCTGCTCCTCCACGTCGAGAGGAGCCAGTTGAGGTGGCTCGGGCATCTGGTCAGGTGTTCCGGGCACGTCCCACCGGGAGGAGGCCCAGGGGAAGACCCAGGACACGCTGGAGGGACTATGTCTCCCGGCTGGCCTGGGAACGCCTTGGGATTCCTCCTGAGGAGCTGGCCCAAGTGGCTGGGGAGAGGAACGTCTGGGCCTCCCTACTGAAGCTGCTGCCCCCGCGACCCGACCCCGGATAAGAGGAAGAAAATGGACGGACGGACGGACAATCCAAGACTAAAAACCGACATTTAATCTGTTGAGCCAATTTATTAAATTACACAGCTGCATCCAAAACCGGCTGGATATTGTTGAACATACCTGGGAGGACGAATGGAGTAAATTAGCAACTCCAACCCGAAAGGTTTTATCAACGCATCTCAGCGTAATGTCCCATTACGCTGAAATCTGTCAAAATTACGCCTAAATTAGACCGTGAGCGTAGCGGTGCTACATGCTAAGCTAACAGTACAACACAGTTTTTTCAGAGCAACATAAAGCTCACGTGCATCAGCGAAGTTGTAACCTGCCCGGACAACAGCTCTGTTGTCCGGGCTGTCGATGAAGCTCTTATTAGCTTCATCGACAGCCTAACAACAGGGTTCTATTGCGGTCTGGTTCCTTTGAGCAACACTCTGCTGCATGAATGCAGACTGAAACAGTGAAACAACAAACAAACATATTCAATCTTTGTTGTCTAGAAGTTAATGTTTCACAGAACTTTTAAGTGGTACAGGCGCATGATAGTTTTCACAAGCCTAGCGAGCCCTAGACGGTAATGTTTAATCCTTGATTCACGCTGGTCAATATGAATTACCATTTAAGATTGATATATAAGCCGCACCTGAATATAAGTCTCAGGATCGGCCACACTTTGAAAAAATTGCAACTTATAGTCCATAAATACTGTAGTTATCGTCATTCTGCTATCTGAGTGGCAACAATCCATTAGTCTGTGCTTCATGCCACTGAAGAAGCTTTACATCACTTTCTCCTCGCAATTTTGAGAACTGATGCAACCCGTGCCTCTCTGCGTGTTAGTCACCATATAGTCAAACAGCTTCAGGAATGACAACAGAGTTAAAGCGTGGTGGGACAGTTTTATTTCCCCACTCTGCAGCTCAGTTGATTCTCAGTCTCAGATCTGTAGGTCAGTCATGAGGCGGGATCGTTGGCTCCAGCCTGAGCTGCTGATTGAGCCGGTCGTCACTCAGCTGTGCGTAAACACAAGACTCGCTGTCATGATTATCGTCTCAATCTCGGAGCTGGAGTAGCTCTGTGATCATGTGTAAACAGTGTTGAGATTAACTTCTTCTGCAGCTCTCCTCCATCAGTCTTCTGCGGCACCGTGAAAGATTAAAGCGCGTCAGCCTGCGGAAACGATTTCTTGTTCCATTCAAAGACACATCCCTCCATTCTTTTAGAGTCAATCCTAAACAGTTAAACAACCATTTATAGAGATACGGCTTTTATTTAGCACATGTTTGAGGGTCGTCTCAGTAAGCTCCTGAATAATGAGTTGTGTTGCTGTGCTGCATTGATGACGCTTCACCCCCATTTCTTCCGTTCCGGCTGCTGTTGTATCTCTGCTGCTGCCATCAATGTCATATATTCATCTTATTGTGAAAACAACAGATATGAAAACGACAGAGATGGATGCAGCTCAATGCTGAGAAGTAACAGCATATTTATGAGCAGCTGCACAGATCGATGGCGCTCGAGGCCTGCAGGTCAGAGATTTGCATCGCCAGTAGTGAGACAGCGAGAGTCAGCTGTTTTGAATCCACGTGGAGAGGCCAGCGTGTCGTTATGCCAGCGCCCAGCAGCTCAGTCATGCAAGAGTTAGTTTCTTCTTGTTTTTAGTGTAATCATGTAGAAGTGGAAGGGGTACAGTTGCAGGTTTGAGTTTAATGTAGACAGAATTTTGCAATTTTGTGTTGAAAGCTTTTAATTGCTTTTATATTACTGCACAAGGTGATCAGATACTCGTTTATTTCCACTACTGCTTAACAAGTCTGCTTTAAGACAAAGATGTTAACTGGATTTTTGTACAAAATCACCTTCTCACCTCATTTCAGCTAAGACAAAGATGTTAACTGGATTTTTGTACAAAATCACCTTCTCACCTCATTTCAGCACGTCAAACTGTAAGAGTTCAGCTGAAATTGATATATTAATCTAACTAGCCGACTTCTGTAAAAAAAGGGCAAATTTTCTTAAAATGGGTCATTTGTGTTAGCCATCTTTGCCTCTTCATTATGTAGCCATCAGCAGTTTTCATGTGCATGAAACTGCTTTGAAGAATTTTGCAACTGAATGAATGTTTTTTTTTTTACTTTTTTACTTTTTTATGTAAGACTTTCACTTTCATTATAAAAGGCGTCTAACAGTGTCCAGCGGGCTTTAGGAGAGTGCTGCTGTATTGTGTAACCACCAGTACAGAGCTTACTCAACACTGGCAGCAGGTGGGTCTGAGCTCATCTGCAATGAGGTGAAGACTTTTAAACCACACAGAAAAAAGATGTACTTTATAGAAAAAAAAAAACATATCGATAAAATAAAAATCATAATATACGATACCGATAAATATAAAAAAAACTTAAGACATATTTTAAGTACAGCCCAGCCATTTTATTCTGTTGCTTAATTATCTATTTTTAGATACAGAACACACAATCCCTGAATTCAAACTCAACCCTTTATTCAACAAACTTTTTTTACCAAATGCAAGATTTAAAAAAAAGAGAAAAGAACGTGCGCTCTCTGAACTCTTTGAAGGGGGCGGAGCATTCCTGAGCCTGTGTTTGTGATTGGTTTTAAGTAATGACTGTACAGCAGTAATTACTTCGAAGGCGAGAATACAACAGGAAGAAAAATTGTTCTTCTATTGAAGAACTTTTTATTGACATTTCTTTCCTACTGCATCACACATCTATCGATCAATATGTATTGCAATGTAATTATCGTCCAATCCAATACTTTATAAAATCATGTGGAACCGTCTTAACTTCCATTATACTCTTATGAAATATGACAGTTGATAACCCCTGAGCAGGTTGATAATTTTTGTTGGAGTAATATCATGACATTTTCATACAGTAGGTACAGTATGTGCATATCAAGGAAATTATTCAGCCCATTGGCTGTGAAAGGGGGCATGAATCGTCTTCTGGGGGTGGTATAAATGGACACATGGTTGGAAATGTTGGATGCAAAAACACCAACACTGCAGAAGACAGACGTTTAGGGGTCATTCTCTTGCAGTTTTAAAACTGATCCAGGTCAACAAACTCCAGAAACGTGTCCTTTCATAGGTGTGCTCACCTCACATTTGATTATCAATTAATCCATGTAGCTGAGCGGCAGCACCTGGAAGTTTCTTGTCCTGTGTGCAGTGTCTGTAGAAGAGCTTTGCCTTCTTCAGTCCTGTTTTTGCTTCATACACAGTGATAAATATCATGCTGTCTATCAGTTTGAACTAAAGAAGTGACCGAATAAGGAGCACATTTTAAGTGTCCTCATATGTAAAACTTTTATTATTTTTATTTTGTAACCAGAGACAGTGCTAACCTCTCACGGCACGACACTGAGCCAGAGGAGCTCATATTTTGCCTTCTAAGCATCTGAACGTCTTGGCATCGTTAGCGCAGAGTGACTAATCTATCATTACGTAACAAACTCTTCTTGCAACAGTGACTGTGTTATTTGTGGGCAACCTTATGGGACACCTGAGCGGTATAACATCGCAACCTGACATTGTGCAGCTTAGAAATCCTGGATTTAATACACGGCTCATAGAAATATAAAGCTTTTCTTAATCTTTTTGCCAACAGCAGCTGACTGCATTCGTTTCTACAATCCAAATCAATAAATTAACTTAATGCAAGGTTGTTTTATGAAAGAATAAATAAGATAAATAAGATTTTGTTTCAGCTTTAGTGTGTGCTAGAGTCTTTCTTCTAATTAACCTTCTGTGTGTTTTAAATGAACAAACTGATCCAAGTTTAAACATTTCTATGCTGGGAGTGGGGCGAAAATACCTTTACCACAATATTTTGTGGTATCATTGTGATAACAATACACTGCAAAAAGAGAACAAAAATAAGTAAAATCTTCTTGAAATTAGTATGTTTGACCTTGATTTGAGCTGGTAAATAAAACTATTTGCCAATGGAATGAATATTTTTACCCTTAAAATAAGATAATTAGATATGCTGCACTTGAAATAAGATGATTGAGATGAATTGTTCCTATTTTAAGTGCAAAAATCTTATTCCATTGGGAGAAAAAACTTATTTACCTGCTAAATCAAGGTCAAATACACTCATTTAAAAATTTTTTTTCTTATTTTTAGTTCTGTTTTTGCAATGTAAAGGTGACAATAAGAAAAACATTAACTTCTATGCTGACTTTTTTAGGTAACTGTAAAAACTGCTAAATTGCACAGTAATCATAGCCCCACCAACACTAAAATTGCTCTTGAAAAGAGCAATTTATTCCAAGTTGGTTGGTTCAGGTCACTAGTTGCATGATTTTTATCCCTAAACAGCACACAGTAACTGCAAGTAATAATATTTTCCAAATGTATGGACATGTATTGATGCTCTCATAGAACAAAAAGTAGAGAAAAAGTTACAATAAAAACAACACATGACAATACATTCAGTTTTCAAAGTTCATCGCTGGCACAAATCAAAATTCTCATCATAATAACTATTTCTTATGAGAACAATAAGCGACACTATAAATAGCCACTCATGGTGTACACTATATAAAACAAACACCCGTGTATTGTGAAGAAGCTACAAAAATATGCTGTTTGTTCAAAGCTATGTCTGTCTGTAATTTCAGGTACGTCTAGTGATCCATGAGAAGGGTCTGGTGTGTGACGAGAGGGATGTGAGTTTGCCGCTGCAGGAGCACAAGGAGCCCTGGTTCATGAGGCTGAACCTGGGAGAGGAGGTCCCCGTCTTCCTCCACGGAGACAACATCATCAGTGACTACAACCAGATTATAGACTACATGGAGAAAAACTTTGTGGGAGGTACGGCACAAAGATGGAGTAAAGCTTGTCTTGCTCTTATCCTCTTTGCTTGGATTTTTATTATATTCATAGCGCTGATAAGTTCACCTGCTCTGGAGCTCTGCATCAGATGTCTGTTGTAGGACCCACTGAGATTTCTTTACCTCCCAGCAATCTCTCATCTACAGAGTGAAAAAAATAGCAAGTTTTAAATGAGGAGATGTGCAAACAGCCCTCCAGATTTATTAGCCCCCCCCCTGTTACCGATGCTTTAAAAGCCTTAAAATAGATTAATGTAGCAGTAATTTAAAGCAGCTGTAGCCGTAATTATGACTTTCTGTTCAACAAATGTCACACAAAGGTTCATTTCTTCTTCACATTTTAAAATGTGAAAGGCGAGGGATGTCTTTAAAATAAGCTGAAGGTGTGTGGATTTTCAAAAACTCAAAAAGTGGATCCAACAAAGTAGACATACACGTTTTTGTACCGAAAATTGTCTCGGTGCCCACGTGTACCACACAAATACAGTCGTTTTATACCTGAACATATTGGAACTAAGTCTGCAATGCAATGTACTGTGTGGCAACTTTTAAATGTGACACACACACACACAAATTAATAAATAAATAAAGAGAAGTCTCCTAGCTATCACTAAACTTCAAGAGTAACTTACTGCTGTAACAAGTAATCACCATTTTTACTATCAATGATGGGAGTACACACCGGAAGTCACCCTAAGTTGCTCCCGAAATGTTTGTTGTTTAGATATTAGTGATCGCCTGACTGTAATTCATGTTCTTCATGACTTAAATAAAAACAAAACAAAAATTAAAAAATAAAGTCTGTGAAGGTTTTACAAAGACCAGCCAAAGACACGTTGAAAAATTAAATATATATATTCTTAATTTATTACAAAAATTATTCAAAATTATAAATTGGGGCCCAAAAACTGAGATCAATCAACAAACTACGACTCAGGTTGTAACACAAAGAACTCAAGCACAAAACTGACCTAACAAACAAGACATGAGGGGAACTTGAATAGTGGCTGATCAGACCACTGCCAATTCATATACAGGGGTAATTAAACACACAAGAACTTAAACAAATACTGGTCAGCACAGAATTTGTAAAAATATCAAAACTGCATCTTAATAAAATCTCAATACCTCCTAATCTTTGAAACATGAAGATAACCAAACGCTTTTCAGAGCAGATTGGTGGTTTTTCATTTTAAGCGCATCATTCGTTATTTCAAAATCTGCAGCTTTTATGCTTCCATCTTCATAATTTTTTGTAGCATCACTTTTAAAATATAATGGTGTTTATTTCTCTAGACGAAAATTGAAATGCAATTTATGTCCTCAATACTGTTTTTAATGGACATGGAGGTTGCAGGGCACATAATTCTGGATAAAGCTTCCATGATGGTGTGCAGAGTCCTTCCAAAGATGGTCGAGTCTCTCTGTAACCAGTTATTTAATATTATTTTACATTTATACAGGCTGAACCTTTCTCTCGGTCTCCACATATCATAATGTCCAAAGCCTCCGGTGAGAACTTGATTGTAAAAATGTTGGGGTCCTGTTCCTGCAGTGGGGAGCCTCTCCTAAACCAGAGAACATTGGGAACATTAAGGATTCCCATGTAGCTACAGTGGAAAAAGGAAGATGGGCCGAATCAGAATGCATTTTAATCAACCAACCTCAAACAACTTCAAGGCCAATGTAAACATCATTGGTACCGGAGAAAAAACTCAACTGACACCCAAATGGTTACCTGTTGCATCCAATCAGCCTCAAACTCTATACATCCTGTGAGATTCACAAAGGTGATTTATCCCACGTGCTGTGTGGTGCATTCAGGTACCGCAGGGACACTAGGCTGTCGAAATATCTACCCACCTCCAGTGATTTAAGCATGTTTTGTTCTAAAATATGAGCACAGTCTTATTCAAAAGTATAAAAATTTCATCAGACTGTTTTCAGGTGGTTGTATTTTTGTATAATCTGTGTATTGAGGCAGTCGCTCTGCCAGCTGTGTTGTTTAACATTTAGAAATTGTGTCATTGCAGCTGTTAAAAATGTCTAAACAACCATATTTTGTTTTTCTGATCTGTGATAATTCAATACGTTGTAGAATAAACCACAGGCCAGTCCAGTTTAATTTTAAACATAATAATGGCCAAAATTATTCATGTGCCTGGTAGATTTTGATATGAAATAAGTGTATTAGATCAATAATTTAGTTTCTGAAGGGAAATTAAGCAGGCATGATTGAAATGATATTTACACAATATAACTGAATGGTTATGTTGTTTTGTATGGGATTTAAACAAACTATAATTTTCCAATGATAAATAAAAAAAATCCTTATCGGCATTACATTATTCACACCATTCTTAGAAATGCTGACAAATGTTTTGCATATTTACTCAAACATTTTGATGATTTGTCTTTGATGATGAGCTCCAAGTCTTTAAGGGTCTATGGCCTCTTTCCCATCACCCTAATCTTAGGGTGACTTTGACTGGACTGGCACAAAATGTTAATTTTACTTACAGTCAGAAGAAACATGCTAGTAAAGTCAAAACAAAGCTTTAAAGGAGCAATAAGTGATATTTCACCAGTAGGTGGTGGTTGAGCACCGTGTGCAGACCAAAACAAAACCAATCCCCTCCTTTCCCTTCTCACATGTCGCCTCCTATGTGCATTTTTGTAAAGGACAAAAACACGGCAAACAGCCTCACCTTTAGAGGAATATTTCAAGTGAAGAAGTAAGTCACTCATAACTTTATAATGCTGTTAGTAAGAGAACATGTTGATCTGCTGTTGTGGTCTCTGCCATGTTGCTCCAACGCTGCGCTGCTCTGACGGTGGTATTTTAGGGCAGGGAGAGGCTAAACCCAGTGGCAGCTATCCACATGCACATACACGCACGTTCCGGCCCGGCTATGTGAATAAGAGACTGGAGAACAACGCAGAGAGCTGCGGTGTTACGTCATATATAGTCCATCTGAAATATTACCTTTAGTCCTTCACATCATTATTTTTTTTAGTGCATTCTATTTAAAATGTTGAAATTTTGCTTATTGTTACTTAAAGCCTAAATCTGGCATGGGTAGAAATAATGTGTGTCTTTACTGTAATAACCAACTGGGACATACATAAATTCATCAGGTGAAATAATTTATTTTTAAAAAGAATAAAACTAACTCCTGATGAGGCAAAAAGTATCCAGCTGCCAACACAACATTTTGCATTAAAACCCAGTAACGGTTATGTTTGTTGTTGTTTTTTTTGTTGAAGGATTCGCAAAACAAAACTCCTGTCAGGTAATTTCCTGCAAAACGACAGGAAGTTGGTCTCATAGCAGGTGCCGGTTCTGCTCTGCAGAGCTCGCGAAAAATACATGTGCTGGTGCTGCGCAGTTGGAGCAACAGGGACAATTGGAAGACGTTCCAAGGCCAGCTGTCATCCTCGCAAAACGTGTCGGTATAAAGTCACTGCAGCGTCTTTGCTCCAATGTCACCAAAACCATCTCTGATTATTAAATTAGACAAAAACTGGAATGCTTCCCAGAGAGGAATCTGAAAGTGGTTACAAAAGCAGAAGATTATTTTATTATCTTGAAAGGGTTTCAAGACATTGAGTCAAAAATAGACAAGTACTGAAGGTGAAGTACAGCAACAGCTACTTAAACGGAAGATAGAGTCTCTGAAGATGAGGTCAGTGAATGATGAATACTTTAACTGTTATAGTTAAATTATATATATATATATATATATATATATAAAGTCACAGATGTTTACAGATGTGGTCAGGATGATTACATCCTGTCTACAGTGAAAAATGATGGTGGCAGCAGCGTGATGTGGTCCTGACTTTCTTCATCAGGGGCAGGGAAGCAGGGAGTTGATTTACAGATCGATCAATGAAGAGGAAAACTAGTTGAGGCTGAAAACGACTAGAGTTATTCAGCATTAGAATGATATGAAACATACAACCCAAGCTGCAGTAAAATGGTTTAGGTCAGATATGTTAGAATGGCCCTGTCAAACTCCCGGACGGATTCAGTTCAAATCAGCTTGAGCTGTTTTTCAAAGAAGAATGGGCAAAAAACCCAGTTTCTAATGCCACAAAAGGGGGTCCTGCACAAAGTATTGACTCAGGGGAGCTGAATACAAATGCACACCATGCTATTAAGGTTTTTCTTTGTAAAAGGATGGAAATCATTTTGTCCTTTACCTTCCACATCACAGTGAGTGGTTTGTTTTTCATCTGTCACATAAAATCCCCCAAAAATAGGCTTGAGATGTAGACATCCTGTCTCTGCAAAAATCTACTACTTTTTCACTACGGAAAAGTTTTGAATCTTGATTTAGTGTATTGCTGAGCTCTTAAAATGAGAGAAAAAAATACTTTGGCCCACCTGGCAATAGGTCTGGACACCATTGCAACAAAAACACACTGGAGTTTGTGGATGGAACAGTTAAAGGGAAATAAAAACCTTTGTGAGGCCTTGTTGTTCAGTGTCCCGCAGCACCTCAGCTGAGATATTATGTTACGCAGATGGTCTGATCCATACAGATTCTGGTCCCAACAATGCTTCAAATTGTCAATTTCAGCAGCAGATGATCAGGGTTACTGCTTAACTTGAAACAAAAAGCTGCAACGTAGGCGTCTTCCTCTTTCAGACTCTTGTGTTGTGTTCAGGGTTTTTGGGTTTCTTTGCAAGAATATATCAAGTACCTGCACAACTCCAGTGTTAAAGCAAAACCAGAGACTTGAATGTATTTATCTAATCTATATAATGTTGAAAAAACCTGTTAATGTTGTAAAGCAGACATCTTGCTGGACAAGCTTTTAGCCAGAATTCAGTCTGGGATTTTATAACTTGCAGGCATGTTTTTTTCTCTGCATCCAGGTCCTTAATGGCCTGGCAGGTGCAGATGTCTCAGAGAAGAGACAAATGATGCTGCAAATACAGTGCTGTGGAAAAGCATTTGCTCCGCACACATTTGTTATATTTTTTAGCTTTTTAAGCCCAGAAAAGTTTCTGATAATCTGACAAATTTTAATATCTGACAAAAATTACCTGATAAAATGAAAAAAGTATTTTTCAAACCCTGATTTCTTTTATAAATGTAGAACTGTGTGAAAAGAAATAAATCACTCAAATAGAACCTATGTGGCAACATGAAGCAGGTTAAAATATCTCAAAAAAGCAACACGTGATGCCCTGATCGAACGAAATTCTGTTTAAACCTGACGACTCTTCCAGAACAACAGCTAAAGCACTGAATGCTTCAAATGGCTCACTTAAGTTCAGATTTCATGATTCAACAAAGTAAAACACTCTTTGCCACTCGTCACAGCAGCTAGCAGAGACCTTACTTGAAGCACCGAGGAGGCAGAAAATCCAGCAGCTAGCAGAGGCCTTACTTGAAGCACAGAGGTGGCAGAAAGTCCAGTGGCTAGCAGAGGTTTTACTTGAGGCACAGAAGTGGCAGGAATCCAGCAGCTAGCAGAGGCTTTACTTTAGGCACAGAGGTGATAGGAATCCAGCAGCTAGCAGAGGCATTACTTGAAGCACAGATGTGGCAGGAAGTCCAGCAGCTAGCAGAGGCTTTACCTTAGGCACAGAGGTGGCAGGAATCCAGCAACAGAGCAGAGCGCAAACCAGGCTGACAGACATGAAGTGAGTGGAGACTGATGACAAACCAGCAGGAAGGAGAAGACTGAGTGAGGCTTATGTAGGGAGGCTGGCAGGTGGAGTGAGTTCTGACTAATTAGCCTAACAGGTGTGACTGATTGCTGAGGGAGTGAAGGGTGAGCTGAGTGAGAGGAGGAGGAACTGAAAAACAACAGGGAAAAAAAGGCCTGACCAAAACTGAACCATGACACCATCCCTTTCATTCGGAATACAATTTCCTTCTGATTGAGCTTAATCTAATCACAATATTCCGAAAACCGTGTTTACATGACAAATCTTTTTACAATCCACCATTTATTCCGATTACTTTTGTCCATGTAAATGTAGCTATTTTTATATTAGGGAAAATGTTCATTTAGCTTTTGCCCCCTAATGGATGTAACCATTTTTTTTCATATCCCCAGATTATCTTTGGTTCATTTGTGACAAAAAAAACCATACAAACAAAAACTGGAGAAGTACGTTTTCACAGCACTGTTTACCATACCATGCCATCTTCATTTATAAAGCACTTAAAAACAGCCAACAGCTGGCACAAAGACCTGTACATTGTTACAAGCTAAAACACATCCATTAGAAAAAAAACAGCAGAAATCAGGACATCTACATACTGTACTGCTGCTGAAACACAAGGGCTGCAAAGGTATTTTGCCAATTGGTAACAAATGAACAAAAACAAGCTATAATATTTAGCCCCTTTCATCTTTATTTTGTATCTTATTTATGAAACAGTTGACAGTTTTCAGGGTTTTGCTGTTGTTCCAATATTTACATGACATTGCAGAAGCAGACCTGATCTTCCCATCTATTGACACTGATTACTCAGCGATCTGGAGCTTAGCAGAGTGCAGCTCTGTTTCCACCGTTTGGTTGTTCTCCATCGGCCTAAAGCAGCTGTCTAATCAATTCTGTTGGGTCCGAGAAGCGCCTCCTGAACGTGACCAGCTGTGAGCCTGCAGACAAAGAAGCAACGTTCGACCATTAACGCTACATCTCAGCAGCAGATCAGATTTACATCCAAAACTAATTACAGTCAAACAGTTTAATTTAAAGTCTCTGTCACAGAAAACTGCATCCAAAACAGAAATCAGAGAAATGGCTGCTTCCTCGCTGAGTGGCGTTGCAGCTCATATCACTACAGAACTTGTTTCACTGTGGATAGCTTCTGCCTGGATCGTCACAAGACCTTTTGCTTTTTGTCTGGGGTTCATGCACACATTTCAAACCAAAACATGCTCTTTGTAACAAAAACATTTTTAAACAATGTCTAAAAATACTCTTTCTTTATTCTGGCCTTCAGAAAGAACAATTTGAGTAATTCTTATTGACCTATAACAGGAAATATTTATTCTAATTTTATTTGACAGAGAAAAATCGGCCCTTATGAAGCAATGTAAGGAAATATCTGGTTTTAACTGTACATAAATAAAACATGTCTACTTTCTAGTCTTATGGTTAATAAAAGTTGTTTTATTTTAGGGCTGTGCTTTTAAATATAAAAAACACACAACAATATGCCAATTAACGCCTAATGTTCTATTATTTATACTTCATAGATACTTTCTTTAGGCACCATGGCTAATAGCTCATTGGGATAAGCCTCCTACAATCATCTACAGTCATGAGTGATAAAGAAAAAGTAAATAGTTTAATTTCCCCAAATAGTTAATTAGTGTTTGTGTTTAAACACGACGCTGTCAGGGGAGTACAGCTACAGGATTTCAGACACCTGATTATGCAATTTGGGAAAATGTAATGAAAACGTTGCCTCATCTTTCTGTTTACCTTCTGTCCTGCTGGAACATTCTTGAATTTAATCCCATAAGAGTTTTTGCTTAGAGCGTCTTGGAGGCTTGCAGCTCTCAAGGAATTGTTTTCTCTGTCCAAATGCCTGGCTTTGTCACCGAGAGTGACTGCAGTCATCTATTTCCAGGTTAACGCGCTGTCTAGGAGTCAGAAATACTTTGGGGGTTTTGCAGACAGTGGCAGAGAAACGTCAGCTGCGCTGAGAAGCTTTGGAAAATGAACTCCAGTGTGCAGCAGTGCTTCTTATTGTCCTGTTTCTTCACGGTTTGTTGGATCCATGGTGTCTCAGAAATGTTATCTTCCTGTCATGTTTGTGTCTCCGTGCTACAGAGGCAGTGGCTCAGCTGATTCCTGATCCGGACTCGCCTCTCCACGACCGTGTGCAACAGTACCGCCAGCTCCTGGACGGCCTGCCCATGGATGCTTACACACATGGCTGCATCCTCCATCCGGAGCTCACCACTGACTCTATGATCCCAAAGTACGCCACCGCAGAAATACGTAGTAAGTGACGTCAGCTCACTGCACGGCGCAGGCATTAATATGTATGATTCTGGAGCGCTTACAGGAGGAAAGGACAAGTCTTAAAGATTTTGCAGTTCAGGTGCTGTTTGGGTGGGGAGGAAATGTTTTAATGAATCTTATCTAAAAGTTTGGAGACATAAAAGTGGAACGGGGGTAAATATGTATTAAAATGCAGATAAACAAAGCTGGACTTGCATCCATCGGTGAGCCATTCAACCTGGTGAGCTAAAAATACCCCATTTTTGTGGGAGCCAGCCACAAACCACTGGCACGTCAAAGTCAAACACAAAAGGTTGGTTGTCCTACAGTATATTGCAAAAGTTTTCATTCCCCTTAAACTTTTTACAATTTCTTCACAACTACAAACTTAATTATACGTTTTTTCTTATCTGATCGACCAATGCAAAAAAACTGGAGTCATCTCCACTGGGAAGTGGAGGTAACATAATGTGGTTTTGTGCAGATTTATTCAGCTCCTTTCACTCTGGTAACTTTAAAAAGAAATCCAGCACCAACCTTCGATTGCCTGTAGATGTCAACTAGTTGTCAGATAAAGTTCACCTGTTTGCAGTTTAATTTCATTATACATGCAGCAGTTTTTTTTTTTTTTTTTTAGAGAACATATTGGATAAGTTGCTAAAAGTCTCATGTTAACCACAGTTGGACTTGAACTGCAGCTGAGCTTTTTTTTTCTGAAAAACAAAAAAAAAAGTTTGTTGTGAACCAGAACATGAATATATGGACAAACATGTCTAATCTGCACCCTTACCTCATCCTTTAGCATCCGAAGCACAATGTTAAATTATGGTGGAGGACCAGTGATGCTGTGGGCCTGTTTCTATCTCAGAAACCCTCAGGGATGTGCTAAGAGGGCAAAGCATCGCCCGCTTTTTTAAAGATCAGAACAGGGTTTTGGTTTCTCTATCACTAAGTGATCCAACACATATGGCCAAATCATCATGGGTCACCAGACACATCTGTCTTCTGTGATATATACAGCACAGAGACCTGCATCCTCTATAAAATCTATGGGTTTGGCTGAAGAGAACATGCAAGAGGATCCAGGGCTCTTTATAGACTCAGCTCCTCAGATGCCACCGCTGTGTCTCTGTTTCTGGAAGCTGGCTGTTGGTGTGATGGATCAAACCTTTATACAGACTTTGGAGGGAGGCATTGTAAAAACACATCCTTTTGTTCCTCAATGACTGGTGGATTTTTTTTCACGTTTTCATTTTTATATTGTTTTAAAAAAATAGGTTCCTCTAATGATTTATCAACATTTTTCCTATATTTGGGAGGGTCCAGATCCACCCCCACCCTGTTATTTTTTACCCATGTCCTCAGTAAAATTACAATAAAATTTTACCAGAAAACAACATTGGCAACAACCAGTAATTATCAAGTATGAATGTATTAGATTGAGCATTTCAGATCCAGTAACTCCAGCTATGCAAGGCAGAAATAAGGTTTGTGGAACAAATTAATATTATCGGTCAGCTGCAGTTAAACAGATTTAGGAGGAAATGAGGTGCAGCAAATAAAAAAAATTGCTGGGTCAGGAAAATCCAAAGGTACGTAGGCTTAAAAAGAGCAGACTCACTAAGATCAACTTAAATAATGTAGTGATGTAGTCATGGTTTGTAGTTCTGCTTTAAAACCGGGCAGCTGAATCTCACCACTGATGAACTCTGTTCATATGTTATGAGAGCTGTAAAATCAATCGCTTCACAAAATATTCTCGACTGATCCAAAATTAAAGATGAGTTTTGAAACTGTTTGTAAAAGTCAAAGGTGTGGTGTGATGTAGTTTAAACCAGTAACGATGGCAAGATTTCTACTTTTGAACGCATTAGAAACAAACTGAAACAACATACGGTACATAAGAATATTTCTTACATTTAAGTGGAACCAACAGGACTATTGGGTCAAAATTATCCAATACGTCCAGAATCTGAGGGATGGAGGGTGGGAGAAAGAGGATAAACAAAAGTTACTGAGAGAAATAAAATTAGTTTGCAAAGAACAAGATGAGCCACATACATTTATATCCTGGACTGGATTAGTAAGCCTAGTAAAAAGCCCATATTACAACCCGTCTGGATCGCTGTACAAGATACTTCGTATAGCTAGTGTTGTGCATAAAATACCTTATTATGGACATGATAAAGAAAATTATTCTAAGCAATTTATTTTCATTCAGTTAATGATGTCAGTGGCAGTTAGCAGCAGCCATATTACATCTTAATGAATAGTCAAGTCAATGCAAAAACTGTTTTAAAATAATTAAAATGGATATGGCCATAATTTTAATGAAGAGAAGAAATGAACTGAGATGAATTGATTGAACTGATTGTAACTAATTGAATTTGACTTTGTGAAGTGCCTTTAGATGACATGTTGTGAATTGGCGCTATATAAATAAAAATTTAATTAAAATTAAATGAATTAAGAATTGTTTGTCTTGCCCTGGTGCGTAAGAAAATGGGAATCTAAAATAAAATAAAAAAAATCATCTTATGGTGCAAAAATAAATATGACCAGAAAACAGACTTCTCTATGTTATTGTGCTTTTAAAAGGAAAAGAAAGGGAATCCAAAATCAAAACATCTCCGACAACAGAGACAAACATGAGTAAACGAAGGAGTAATTAAAGGAAAATAGTTGCTGTTATCTGCTCACAGATACAGGGTAATAAAGAGCCATACTTGGTTGAAATGTTTATGGTGTTTCTGTTAGTGTCAGCCTCGTTAATAATTTAACCTGATAGGTCTGAATAGAGACTGAGTACCTTTGTTTGTATCCTGGTTGTACCATGAAGGTTGTGATTATTTAAGTATTCCTACATGTTCTTGAATCCATTCACTGCTGGCTGGCTGGAAAACAAATGGCCCATTTGGGATGAAAAGTTTATCTTGATCTTGAGGACAAAAACAACAACAACAAAAAACACGGGGACCAGTGGTGACTGAGGGAAAAGCATCACCCCACTCCTTTAAAAAAAAAAAAAAACATATTAATATCAATAATAGTGGTGGTTTCCTGGAGCAGAACTTGGCCAGATTATCATGCAGGCAACCAATGGTTTTAATGTGGACCAGAGGTTGCTTTAAGATCATGGGAAACCATGTGTAAAAAAGTTGAAACTGAAGCAGAACTGGACATTACAATGACCCAAAACATATTTGTGAATCCATCGAGAAGGGCTGAGCTGAGTCAAAGACCTAATATTGATCTCATTGACACTTAATGTTAGGGTAACATTAAGTTAATATCAGCTGATTAGCCTTCTCTTTTCTGAGCCAGAATGAAAATGTTTATACATCTTTTGTTAAATGAGTTAAAAAAAGATTAATGTTTATTGTTTATGTGCAATCGTATACCATACTTTTCTAGAAATAAGAAGTATATTAGTACTTTAAATCAGAAAACTGAATATTTAGTTAAATATTCAATAGGGTAAACATATTTTTCTTCCGAGCTGTATGTTCTCCTATATTCCTATATTCAATAAAAGAATGGAAAAACACTTAATGTGTGCTTATGTGTGTATGTAACTTCAGGACACTTGGCTAATGCTGCAACTGAGCTGATGAAACTGGACCATGAAGAGCCTCAGCTGACAGAACCCTACTTGTCCAAGCAGAAAAAACTAATGGTGAGTTTGTAATGCTTTGAGCACAGTCTTGTTCAGCTCAGTTCATGGTTTGTTCCTTCATATTCACCAAATACAGAAGCGAGACATCGTTCTTATGGTGGTCAGTCGACAAGCAGTTTGCACAATCCAACAGTCACACATTTAAAGGTAGTCGGCGATATTTCCAGAGGTTTCCCCAAGTCCCTATTTTTGAATAACTGCGCATGTTAAACCTGCTGTTCCACTCCTCAGGAGGGTTGTGTGAAAAAAAATCTCCCATATCCACTCTGGTCTTATTTCTTTCCACTGAGGCCTTCCTCTTCTTCTTAGAAACTTGTCTGTGGTTTGCTTTTTGCGGCTCTCAGCCATGTTCAAAGTCTACAGTGAGAGCAGCGGAGCTACACCAAAGCTAATCGTTAAGCTAACAGCTAAGCTAACAGCTAAGCTAACCGGACACATAAACACTAGAAGTGTGCATGGCAAACTGCAAGGCTGGGTTTGTTTGTTTATACAGGCCTGCAGCTCCCACAGACATCTCATTTTTTAACCTCCTTTTTTCTGAATATATAATGTATTGACTACTTTAAGGATGGAAGGACCATTTTACCCAGTATAACAAAAAGTGTTTATGAACAGGATTACCAACTATAGCTTTAAACAGAGAATAAATTAATTAATTAAAAGATGTATAAAACATAATGGCAGCACATGTAATATTTAAATTAAAAATACAATGTGTATTCAGTTTTACTCATTCAGTCCCTGATGTGAGGGGTTATTAGTAGATTTTTTTAAAACTATGTTTTCCGAAATCATGCTGTGAATGTAATTATTCACGTTCCCAAAATGCTCCATCTGAGTTTGTGGATTGACTCTGATGTAATAATCTGACTCAATCAAATGTACTCAATTTTGAGGAAATTAGTACTGCAACTACAGCATTATTTAATCAAGCACAGAGAACATGTGTATTTACAAGAGCAGGTATTTGTTTGTGTAAAATGTTTTAAATAAAACTTTATAATAACAGAGTACAACTGAAGCCCTATATGATTAGAAAGCTAAACCTCTTTTAAGTGCTTATAATTTCTAATGTTCTCTAATAAGCCCTTGCCTAATGATTTCCAGGCAAAAATCTTAGACCACGACAATGTGAACTACTTGAAGAAAATCCTGGGGGAATTAGCCATGGTTCTGGATCAAGTGGAGGCTGAACTTGAGAAAAGAAAACTAGAGTATCAAGGTATTTCCAGTCAATAACTTTAGAAGAAAAAAAAATCCACAACAGAAAACTGTTCTTTTGATCTTTCTACTGCTTTGTCTTGCAGGTCAAAAGTGCGAGTTGTGGCTTTGTGGACCTGAATTTACACTAGCTGATATCTGCCTTGGAGCCTTGTTGCACAGGCTCAAGTTCTTGGGACTTTCTAGGAAATACTGGGAGGACGGCAGCCGGCCCCAACCTGCAGTCCTTTTTCGTGCGTGTGCAAAAACGCTACGCTTTTCGAAAGGTCTTGGGCGACATCC